>NC_025702.1:19428172-19428975 GCF_000633955.1 Camelina sativa
CAACCCTTTTGTGCATAGAAGCAAAAGATTTCTCCTATAAGCTTTTCACAGGAGTGGTAACAATTTCTCAAGTCTGCAAATAAAAAATATTATGGAAGCTTAAGAGGATAAAAAATATTATGGAAGCTTAAGAGGCAAGAGAGGGTCAAACTAGTCAAGGACCAGTCTCTCATCTCTTTCTTCTGAAAATTTGATTATAAATTTTTTGGAGAGGAGACGCTGCTATTATTTATCAACAGAGTGGTTTTCTTGAACCACACATGTAATGTGTATAGAGAATTTAGAAATTAGGAACTCTTTTTCGTAAAAATATATATACTGCTTGACTTGTGTTCTCAATGTACTCATCATATCTCTCTGTTTCAGTAATATCGTTACACTACTACTATTTCAAATTAATAAAGTTTACTAAATAGAAATCAGTTACATAATAAACACAGGAGAAGAGAACCAAACATAAAAAGTCTAAACCAGATTATACCCGGTTTGATTTGAGTTCATTGAAGAACCGGTTTAAACCAGAGATTTATTCCGGATATAATAAAGAAGCTTAGGTTTTTTTTGTTTTTTTTCTTCCGCGAAGCCGACACACATACACACCACCGTTAAGGGGCTAAAACCTTAAAGTAGCCGGAGACAAAGGCCAAGAGCGAAGCTAACATTGTCTGAGTAATTTCGTTGAGAGAGTTTTGAGATTTCTATAGGAGAAGTAACGAGCGAATAATAATAATGGCGGGTGCGGCTTTTGGGCAGTTGAATCTTGAAGAGCCACCTCCGATTTGGGGATCTCGTAGTGTCGATTG
>NC_025702.1:19429754-19470541 GCF_000633955.1 Camelina sativa
TGCGGCTTTTGGGCAGTTGAATCTTGAAGAGCCACCTCCGATTTGGGGATCTCGTAGTGTCGATTGCTTCGAGAAGCTAGAACAGATTGGTGAAGGAACTTACGGGTATGCGTCCCTCGATTCTTGTCTCTTTCTTTATCTGGGTTTTGTTCCTTTATTCGAATTGATTTGGTTTCGTGCTCAAGATCTAATTTTTAAGCGATTTCGTTTGTATAATTCCATATAGGTAGGTGTTGATACCTGTATTGTTAACCTTGCCTCTATCTCTATAGGCTTGATTTTGTTGATTGAGTGAATTGGGAATCCTCAGTTTCTTAAGATTTGTATGCTTGATATAGTAGTTAAGTGCGTCTGTTGCTCTGCCTATATGAGTTGGGGTTTAGATTTATATATTTGGCTTTGGTCTTGCAGTCAAGTTTACATGGCTAAAGAAATCAAAACTGGTGAAATCGTGGCTCTTAAAAAGATCCGTATGGACAATGAAAGAGAAGGGGTAAGCTATATGTGACTATTAGCTTAGAGAAGTTGCAAACTTTGTGAGTCCATGAGGACTACTTATGTTTTCTTATCACTGTTTGCGTGAAGTTTCCGATAACAGCTATCCGGGAGATTAAAATTCTGAAGAAGCTACATCATGAAAATGTCATCCATTTGAAAGAGATTGTGACTTCTCCAGGTAATAAGCAACCCTTATCTTTTCTTGTAATTGCTTTATAAATTCTGCTAAAAGATGCGTTAAGTTTGATATGTACAGTTTTGTGATTTTTTTTTGTCTTTAAAAGGTCGAGATAGGGATGATCAAGGAAAGCCAGGTTAGTGAAACCTTTTTGAAGTTCTAAATTTGTTTTCTGTAGAACTTAGATACGGCTATGATTGATCTATTGAAACTCTTTACACTCGCCTAAAGCTTGTTGCTTTGCTTCAATTTTTAGATAATAACAAATACAAGGGTGGAATATACATGGTATTTGAGTACATGGATCATGACTTGACTGGACTTGCTGATCGTCCTGGACTGAGATTTACTGTCCCTCAGATAAAGGTATTGCATGGCTAGATACTTTGTTGTAGTAGCCTTTGCAAAAACCTTATTGTTCCGACTTTGTCTGACATTTGAACATCTGTAAAAAAAGTGTTACATGAAGCAACTGCTCACTGGGCTTCACTATTGTCATGTGAACCAAGTGCTTCACCGTGATATAAAAGGTGACTATTCCAAAAAAATTCATTGTTGAACTGTTTGGTTCTCCTGTCTTTATGAGATAGCTTACCAATAATATCTCGGTGCAGGTTCAAATCTACTTATTGACAACGAGGGAAACTTAAAGCTTGCGGATTTTGGGCTTGCTCGGTCATTTTCTCATGATCATACTGGAAACCTTACAAACCGTGTTATCACATTGTGGTATAGGTATGTATGCCTACGAACTTTGAAGTTATATACATAACAGAGAGTAAGAGTAAGTATTTCTTATATTTGCATTTTACTCTCTGCTGTAGACCCCCTGAATTGCTACTTGGTGCAACTAAATATGGACCAGCGATTGACATGTGGTCTGTTGGATGCATATTTGCTGAACTTTTGAATGGAAAACCAATCTTGACTGGGAAAACTGAGGTCAGTATTTCATCTTTTGATTATTAGCGATGTGTATTAGTACAGTGTTCTTTGATGATGTTTCCACTTAGCATTTTACTTGAATGTATGTTTTTCCAGAATGAACAATTGACTAAGATTTATGAACTTTGTGGATCACCTGATGAAAACAATTGGCCTGGAGTTTCCAAGATGCCTTGGTATAACCAGATGAAATCACCTAGGCCCTTAAAGAGACGCGTAAGAGAGATCTATAGACAGTAAGTGTAAACCACTAAGTAGTTGCGATACTTTTAGACAACAGTTACTTTAATCTAGGAGACATCTCATTTGGTCCTTTCCTCTTCTGCTATAGCTTTGATCGCCATGCCCTTGAACTACTTGAGAAAATGTTGGTGCTTGACCCATCCCAGGTACCAAAGAGTTTTTAATACAGAGAACCATTGTCTGGAATATTAGCAAATTGTCGAGATCAAGAGCCTTGGTGTAGACATTTAAGTGCTTTAATCTGTCTGTTCGTACAGAGAATATCCGCAAAGGATGCTCTTGATGCTGAGTACTTTTGGACCGATCCGCTTCCGTGTGATCCAAAGAGGTAATCAAATTCTCTAAAGTTTCTTGTTATGAAACCCCATTTGGTTCATCTTACATCAGCTATTAACGATCAAGAAATTAGTAGTGACTGATTCAGCTCAAACTGAAATTGTCTTATGTCAACAGTCTACCAACATATGAATCATCACATGAGTTCCAGACAAAGAAAAAGCGGCAACAGATGCGACATAACGAGGAAGCAGCCAAGAAGCAGAAACTACAGCATCCACAGCAGCAACATTCTCGTTTACCTCCACAGCAACACGGTGTTGGTCAGTCTCATGCCGCTCCACATTGGCCTGCTGGCCCAAACCACCCTATGAACAACAACGTACCACCACCCCAATTACCTGCTGGTGGACCTGGCAGCCAGTACTATGGAAAGCCCCGTGGTGGAGCACCTGGTCCAAACAGGTACCCTCCTAGCGGAAACCAGACTGGTGGTTATAATAATCAGAGCCGTGGAGGTTACAGCAGCGGATCGTATCCTCCACAAAGTCGAGGTGCACCATATGGCGCTGGTCCTAGACCAGGTGGCTATAGTGTTGGACCGCCTAACTACCCACAAGGTGGTGGTCAGTACGGTGGATCTAGTGGCTCTGGAAGAGGTCAGAACCCTATGGGTGGTGCGAGAAACCAACATTATGGATGGCAACAGTAAAGAGAACTCAAAGAGTCTCATATGGTGCGCTCTTGGCTTGATGTCTGAAAGGAAATTGTGATTCTACTTATGAAGACTGATCCTTTGAGGAACAGTATCTATTTTCATTTGTTTTCCCGTCTTTATGGCATTCTTCCAAACATTATGTTACGTTTATGAAAAATATACAGTGATTGTTTTACGTTTAGATCATTTTGTACGAGCAAGCTTTTATATATCAGAGAACACAACAAACCATATTTCTTACAAAAGCACGTAGGACTTTATTTTAAAATTACACATAACTAGTCTTTGTCAACTTTAAAGTCAATTTCTAACTTATTGTAACTTTCCAGATAATTAGTGTTTTTTTTTCCACATGAGTTGATCGTAATAAGTAATAACAACTTCAAAGACAATTTCTAATTTATTGTATATATTTTTGTTTTCAATATCGTGAAAAGACTTTATTTTTGTTTGTTGGATACGATGATTTGGTTTTCTGAAGGGGATGAAAAGTTGTAACAATACCGAGAAAATTTAAAACTTTTTTGTATTCTCCATGCATATTCGTCATTCACATTTATGCAAAAGTTATTGAGTAATGAATAGTTGAAAACATCGCATTAGTTTTTATCAGATTCATCAAAAATTCTAACGATAGCTCGCTTAAAGACAAATGAACGATAAATTAGTTTTTAGTAACTATTATGACTATACATTTCAAAACCAATTATCTAGTGGAATGTATAGCAAAAAAAACACTAGCTTTCACGTACGGAGAAGAGTTCTTGGGCAACAAACTCATTTTTTACTAATGGAACCTCCATTATCAAGGATAATGGACTTTCAGAAGAATTTCTTTGTGTGATTTTATACCGTTCAAACCTTTTCTGAAAAAAAAAATTACATTGTAAGACTAAGACTGGTACAATTAAGAAACAATCAAAATAAGTGTTACTAAGTATCACTTACCATTCTTTGGAGACTGAAACAAATCAATAGCTGGTTAGATCCTTCTCAACTCCAGCAATGTGGCAGAAGGTTGATTCAGAACTCATTGAGATATAAGTCTATACCTTCCAAAATAGTTGGGAGCTTCTCAACAACGTCGTTGTCCATCTTCAATAGCAACATAAATTTTTTCAGTTGCCTTGAAGCAAGAATCACGATCCTCTATACAAAACAAATCAATTCAACAACGACAAAAATATCAGCCTCGGTACAACAAACTCAAACACACATCAATCAGACTCAAACTACACTAAAATAGCACTAAATCATGTTTTATAGACAAAAATAATACATACTTCACAAAATTTTCAAACATAGCACTATTTAACAAAATTTAAAAATTGAAAGATTTGGGTTATTAATTTTACATTTAGGATATAGTTTTGAGGGGTAAGATTTAGTATTTTAAAATTTTAATTTTAAATATAATGTTATTTTTGGAATTTTTGAGATATTATGCTAGATTTGGAAACAAAATATTTTTTAGTACTCCCTCTGTATTAGAATAGATGATGTTTTAGAATTTTTTTTTTTTAATCACAAAGGATGATTTTCTTTAGTGTATTTAATGCATTTTAATATTCAAAACCAAATAACTATTTATTGTTTTTACTTTTACAATACATAAATCAATGTATGCATGCAATTGAATGACAAGTGTTAGAAAAAGCATAACAAAGGAGTAGAAAACAAAATTAATTAACAATAATACATCATTTATTATTTTCAATCTTGTTGAAAATTCTAAAACATCATCCTTTGTAATATAGAGAGGGTACTATTTATAAGAATTACCCGCTATAAAATTAGATGCCCATCACATTGACAAATCTCAATAGACATTTCAAAGGCATTATTGGTTATGTCTATTGAGAATCAACTAATTGTGATTACTGCAGGTCTAGCCAAACAGGTACCCTCCTAGCGCCGCTAGGCTAGCGGAAACCAGACTGGTGGTTATAATAATCAGAGCCGTGGAGGTTACAGCAGCGGATCGTATCCTCCACAAGGTCGAGGTGCACCATGACGCCGGTCCTAGACCAGGTGGCTATGGTGTTGGACACTTGGACCGCCTAACTACCCACAAGGTGATGGTCAGTACGGTGGATCTAGTGGTTCTGGAAGAGGTCAGAACCCTATGGGTGGTGCGAGAAACCAACAATATGGATGGCAACAGTAAAAGAGAACTCTAAGAGTCTCATATGGTGTGGTCTTGGCTTGATGTCTTAGAAGGCAGTTGTGATTATACTTATGAAGATTGATCCTTTGAGGAACAGAATCTGTTTTCATTTTATTTCCCGTCTTTATGGCATTCTTCCAAACATTCCGTGACGTTGATGAAAAATAGACAGTGATTGTTGTACGAGCTAGCTTTAATATATCAGAGAACACAGCAAACCATATTACTTATTATTTCTTGCAAAAAAAACGTTTCACAACCTATCTGTTATTGTAAAAAAAGGGAAAAAAAAACTCCAAAGGATCAGTGTAAACCAAAAAAAAACGAAAAAACTCTGAAGCAACTTCTGCAACAAGCCCAGTAATCGTGTCCTTTCTCATTGCTTATTGCCTTGTGCTGATTCAACTTTCAGGACAACTTTGCTTATTGCCTTGTGCTGATTCAACTTTCAGGACAACTTTCATGAACTCGTAAACAAAGTAACTGATGGCAGCGGAAGGCAAAACCTGCAATTATGAGAGGATTAACAAATCTGTAAGACAGACTTAAGAGATTAACTTATGACAGAGTTGTGGAATCATACCTGCAATAAGCTGGGAATCAAGCCAGCATATAGAGCAGGAACACCTCCTTGTTCAATAATCTTCACACAAGTAGCCACCGCGCTTAACTTTTTGGCATGTGACTGCATTTGTAAACGCCTTCTCACAACTTCAAACGGATAAGTTGCTGCTTCTGAGCAAGCCCCTGCGATTGCTCCATATAACAAAGTTCTCATGGGACCAAGCTCGAGTTGATCAAAAGCGTTAAGTTCTTCACCTTCTTGTTTCATGTGTTCAAGCCGTTTCTTACCTTCCGGTGTATGAAGGTAAGCTGATTTTAAAATATCATAGACACCGTAGAACACAGCTCCTGATGGAGCCATACTAACAAGTGAAGGCACAAGACCTTTGTATAGGGAAAAGAAACCTTCGGTTTGAATCATATGACGGAATGCACCAACTACACCACCTAATGCCTCTCCACCGGGTGCCACCATAACCGTTCTTATCTGCAATTCGACACAAAAGCAATGCTAAAGAACCTCAAGTGAATGGTATAAGAAGAAGCTCAAGGAAGTTTTTCATCTTATTTCACTTACGGTATCAAGTGGTAGACAAAGCAAGCTAGCTGTTACTCCAGCAGCCGCACCAGCAACAAACCTTTCAAAATTTGTAGTTTCTTCGTTCCCAGACAATTTCAGAAGCTGACCTCTATATGTATCATATGCGTAGAAATTGATTGACTTAAACGGAGCAGTTCTGAGAATATTAACCAAATTCCCTTTCCAAAATCCTCTGATCCCTTCAGTTGTAGCAATCCTCTGAATGAGTTGAAGAAGATTCCCTTGCTCCCCGCGAACAATGTATTCTAGCTTCATCCGCTCAAGAGGCGCAATGCAAGTTCTGCTCAACTCAAACCAAAACCCAATGAGCCACCAAAACTACAACAAACCAAATCAATACAAAATCTCTATAAGCATTCTCACTAAAGAACCCCCAAACACTTAAAAGTCTACAACTTTAGACTACCAAACAATATGAACTTCATAGAAAAAGTAAAGAAGAAGGAGAGACCTTGAAACCATAGCTGCAAAAGCTCCAGCCCACAAATGCTTGGTTGTGTTGAGAGCTCCAGTTCCATTTCCCTTAACCCTAAGATTCTCCGTCGCCTTTTGACCACCACCGATCAACACAGAGTCTTTCTCCGCTTTATAACCGTTTCGGCCATTATTGTACCCTTCACCTTCTTCTTCGTCACCATTTATCGATAAACTGACAGAACAAAACAGAGGAGGTTCCCTTGTCCCGTTTCGTCTCCTAAACTTCAAAAAACTCGACTTTCGGATAAATCGACACGAATTGACGGAACAATCCTTAGAGGAGACAAAGGAGACAGACGAGGAAGGAGCAGATTCGTCGAGAAACAATCCTCCGGCGAGGATTTGACTACTGTGATCCAATGAACCTGATCTGACTGCGTCAGCTAACCATCGATCAAGGCCACGCATTTCACTGGGATTTCGAACGGCGAACTCGACGAATTGAGCAAATCAGAAACTTTCAGCAAGACCCAAAGAACCAAAATAGAATCTATAGTTGGTGGGATCTGAAAGAAGAAGAAGCGAGAGATTGATTGTTTATACAAAAAGACTGGTACTTTGCTCTGTTTAAAGCTTTAAGCTTTTCATCTCTCTTTCACTAAACAGAGAATATATTTTTAGGTGAAAGTGTGACTTGGTGCCTTTTTCTGCTGACGATGCCATTTTGGTTAACACGTCATCATCATCTTCATTCGATTTTAGTTTTGCATCTCTGTTCTCATTAATGTGGGTTAATGAGAGAGATAGTGGAATGTTTAAGGGAATAAGTAATTAATCTTAGAATGTCAAGACTTTTAGATCCACTGAAATTTTGGTTACATTGGTTTGGAATATCTCATAAACAAGAGATTGAGGAAGTTTTCTGATCTCTCTGTCATTAGACAAAAAAAGATTTGATGGCCTAGTTGTTTATACTAAACAGAAGAGTGGTCTTAATTAAAGGTTTTTTTTTTTTACTTTGTTTTTGATTCCATGTGTTTGGGATTTGCAGATGGAGAAGAGGCATTTGTGTGAGGAGTCAGCAGGAGCCTTGGGCAGTGGACAAAGGCATTAAGTAAAGGCCTTTGCTCTCCAACAAGTTTGCCGCAGCATCGAAGTCATTTGTTAGCAGATCTTCCATTACTTCCTCTAGAGACTTTGTCATCGTCTGCTCGTGATGAATGTAGTGACCGTATCCCTATTACAAACAACAAAACTCTGTCAACATATTCACTCTAGAAACCAAACACATACTATATATCATTTATCTTTGCTTCAGATGCATAACTGTATTACCTCAATGAATGTCATAGGTCGAGATACTGGTTCTCCTCCCAGCCTGCTCCGACTTAACTCCTATATCCATAATAACCAAAAACGTCACATCACAAAATTTCTCGGGTTTTTGATTCAGAGTTCTTGGTTTGCATTTGGCTTTCTCTATCGCACCATACACGCTTGAAGTTTTTATGCCAAACCAAGTAAACTGAAAGCTTTAGATTGAGAATTTTTTGGTTCGGTTTTTAGTTGGATTTTGATTCAGAGTTATTGGTTTGCATTTGACTTACATCCTTCTAAACCATATACCTTCATCTATTTGCTCTATATAAACAAGTTGATAAAGAAGAAAAGATGAGAGAAGCAAGACAATACCTTCATCTGTAGCTGCAGAAGCTTAACATGATCAATAATGGCATTCAGTGTCAATTCAGGGTGATCATCCTACAAGATTACAAACATCAACTTCACACTCTCATGAGTNTCAAAAAACTCGACTTTCGGATAAATCGACACGAATTGACGGAACAATCCTTAGAGGAGACAAAGGAGACAGACGAGGAAGGAGCAGATTCGTCGAGAAACAATCCTCCGGCGAGGATTTGACTACTGTGATCCAATGAACCTGATCTGACTGCGTCAGCTAACCATCGATCAAGGCCACGCATTTCACTGGGATTTCGAACGGCGAACTCGACGAATTGAGCAAATCAGAAACTTTCAGCAAGACCCAAAGAACCAAAATAGAATCTATAGTTGGTGGGATCTGAAAGAAGAAGAAGCGAGAGATTGATTGTTTATACAAAAAGACTGGTACTTTGCTCTGTTTAAAGCTTTAAGCTTTTCATCTCTCTTTCACTAAACAGAGAATATATTTTTAGGTGAAAGTGTGACTTGGTGCCTTTTTCTGCTGACGATGCCATTTTGGTTAACACGTCATCATCATCTTCATTCGATTTTAGTTTTGCATCTCTGTTCTCATTAATGTGGGTTAATGAGAGAGATAGTGGAATGTTTAAGGGAATAAGTAATTAATCTTAGAATGTCAAGACTTTTAGATCCACTGAAATTTTGGTTACATTGGTTTGGAATATCTCATAAACAAGAGATTGAGGAAGTTTTCTGATCTCTCTGTCATTAGACAAAAAAAGATTTGATGGCCTAGTTGTTTATACTAAACAGAAGAGTGGTCTTAATTAAAGGTTTTTTTTTTTTACTTTGTTTTTGATTCCATGTGTTTGGGATTTGCAGATGGAGAAGAGGCATTTGTGTGAGGAGTCAGCAGGAGCCTTGGGCAGTGGACAAAGGCATTAAGTAAAGGCCTTTGCTCTCCAACAAGTTTGCCGCAGCATCGAAGTCATTTGTTAGCAGATCTTCCATTACTTCCTCTAGAGACTTTGTCATCGTCTGCTCGTGATGAATGTAGTGACCGTATCCCTATTACAAACAACAAAACTCTGTCAACATATTCACTCTAGAAACCAAACACATACTATATATCATTTATCTTTGCTTCAGATGCATAACTGTATTACCTCAATGAATGTCATAGGTCGAGATACTGGTTCTCCTCCCAGCCTGCTCCGACTTAACTCCTATATCCATAATAACCAAAAACGTCACATCACAAAATTTCTCGGGTTTTTGATTCAGAGTTCTTGGTTTGCATTTGGCTTTCTCTATCGCACCATACACGCTTGAAGTTTTTATGCCAAACCAAGTAAACTGAAAGCTTTAGATTGAGAATTTTTTGGTTCGGTTTTTAGTTGGATTTTGATTCAGAGTTATTGGTTTGCATTTGACTTACATCCTTCTAAACCATATACCTTCATCTATTTGCTCTATATAAACAAGTTGATAAAGAAGAAAAGATGAGAGAAGCAAGACAATACCTTCATCTGTAGCTGCAGAAGCTTAACATGATCAATAATGGCATTCAGTGTCAATTCAGGGTGATCATCCTACAAGATTACAAACATCAACTTCACACTCTCATGAGTAATATGTGAGAAAATCTATAATTCTAATAATGTTACCTCAACTTTCTGTGGGAGCAATTCCCCTAATTTCTTGATGTTATCGTTAATTCGCTGCTTGCGATCCTGACAAAGAGTAGAATCAATGGTTTATATAACACGAAACAACAGATGAAATCACAAAGCATGATCATCATATGTGGAACTTACACGCTCACTGGCATAACATTGGGAATTGTTTCTTTTGGATTGCTTGGAGGGTACAGCTCTGTCTTTGCTAAAGAAGTGTGGGAAGTCACGGTTGTTGTTGTTCCGTTTTTTCCAACTTCTCAGCTTCTGATACAGTAAACAGAAGTTAGCTCCTCAAAACAGGAAACTTTCCAGATCAGACACTACTTTAATAACGTGATGAAACTTGACCTCAGAGTAGTCTGGGGACCATGGCTGCACGGACTTTCGAGAGGAACGTCTAACCACAGGAACCTTACTGCTACTTCCCTGGCATAAAAGATGCAGGTAGCTTATACAACTTTCAGATTTGCTAAAAGGATATTAAAAAAAAAAAGACAAGTAGAGAGATGTGTTGAGAAGCTTACAGAGAGTTCATTGTTGGTGCGGCTTTGTACACGAATAGAAGGTTTCACCAAAGAAGAACTACCAACGTTGTCAAAAGAATACATGTTTCGGATCCCTCCTCCTACGCCAGTTGCTTCGCCACGATCTGGCAGAACCACTTTCTCCACGAGGAAATCCGGAGGAGGTTTTACATCAGGTGTTGATTCCTCGTTGAGCAGTGCAAGGTAACTATGTGGAAGCTTAGATGGTTGAAGCCATTGAGACAGAGACAAACACCCATCGTCAGTTTGCATATCAGGTTCAGCTGCATATCAAAACAACCCATTTTTTTACCAGCAGGCATGAATCATGGTGCTAATCTAGGTAGTAGAACAAGCAACCTCAAGCTTAAAACAAGCATATTATATATATACCTTTCAAGTAAGGAAGGTCATCGGAAACCTTGGACTTGTTCTTGTTGAGGGGTTGAGTGGAATTAGGGGAAGAGAAAGAACACATATCAGAAATAACAAGAGAGGCAGCTTCATCAACATCATGTTGGTGCTCAATTGCAACAACTCTTAAAATCTTTGGATCAATCTGTAATGTATTATTATTATNATATCAGAAATAACAACAGAGGCAGCTTCATCAACATCATGTTGGTGCTCAATTGCAACAACTCTTAAAATCTTTGGATCAATCTGTAATGTATTATTATTATTATTACACAAATGAAAAATGTAAAGGCACGTGAGTTATAGCTTGATCAATCATTTTGCATAGTACATTAATTGAGAATAATAAATATAGAATGATGCTTCCTTGTTCTTCGCTGTTTCGATCTAATAAAATACTATACTAACATTTACTGAGAAACCGATTCTATAAAGAAACAAAACAAAGTGTCCTCTCATACTAAAATTTTGTGAGGAAAGGAAACCCCACAAAGATCAGAGCTTTCTTACCTGTGGGAATAGTTCCGTGAGGGATTGATAAACCGGTCTGAAACCCATTTAGCTCAATTAATCGCTCAAATCTGCAAGAAAGAAAGAAAGCAAGCAAAATCACGATTAATCCACTTGGGTTGCTTAAACCCTTAAAAACCCTAAAACCCCATTACAAAGGGGTCGAGAAACGACGTTGTAATCCATAAAAACAAAAACTGTGTGTTCGATTTGGAAATTTCAACAGATTAAAGCAAGAACCGAGTGAGTTCTCTGAATCAAATATATATATCACTAACATTGTTTGAGCCGCAGAGCAAAAAAAAAATCTCAGGTTGGGTTTTTGCTGAAAGACTCTAAAAGTGTGTGACTTTGTTCTGTGCCTTTCTTTCTTCTTCTCTTCCTTTATTTTATATTGTTGGTTGACACGTCATCCATTTGTCTCACACGAGTGTGTTGATTAATTTAAGAAGTATCGAGTGTTTTCTAATCATAAATGTAAAATCTCAAAGTAGCAGAAATTACAGAGAATTAGAAGAATAAACCAATGTTCACAGAGAGATTTTAGTCTAATCCCACCCAATAAAAAGTCTTCATTGTAACAATTAATAATATCAGTCCGATATTTTTATTTTTGCTTAAGCTGCTGAGTCTGTTAAGTATAAGAATGTAATTTAACAACAATTTGGCTTAAGATTTTGCTGAGCTCTCTCCTTGATGCTCTGCCTGAGATGATTTTGCCCACCAAAGAAACTACCTCGTTTCTATATAAAGCCGATCCGATCTTAGAGAACAAAGGCTGCACTCATCAACAACCAAGTTAATTTTTTTTTTTTTTTTTTTTTTTTTTTTTTTTTTNTATTTTTCACTTTAGAGAAAATATTTATTATATCAGATCGACTTGTGTGGTAGTGTGTACCTGAATGTTGAACCCATCTTTGTCTCCATGAACAAAGCACCAAACTCACGAGCTTTATTATCCCCTTCCTCTGTTGTAACTTGCCTGTTTTTGTTGAATCAATCACATCACACACACAATTCAAGAACCAATCTCTTGCTTTGATTTTATTAATGGGTGAGTTTTGTTATTTACCTTTTGTCAACAAGGTCGGTCTTGTTACCAACAAGAACAATAACGACATTGCTTCCTCTTTCTGCACGAACTTGTGCAACCGACTTGGATGTGTTTATAAATGTTTGCTTATCTGCAAAAAATTGAGAATTGGAAGTAAGTAATATTGATTCGGAGTACTGAGAAAGCAAAAAAAGAACATGGATAGAGTTAAAATAAGAGACTTAACCGGAAACATCGTAGACAATAAGAGCAACAGGAGAAATTCTGATGAAATTGGGTACCATGCTTTGAAATCTCTCTTGTCCAGATATATCCCTGCGCATCATCATTATACACATGCAATGAAAAAATCATGTTGAACACAAAAGGAGAGCTTATCATTGAGAGAATATGCTACTGACTGTGAGTCGTCGTTGTGTGAATGTGAGGGACAGTATTTATTACTTACCACATGAGCAGACGAAAATTCCAGTCTTCATACCGCTCTCTTTTGGTCATAAAGTCTACTCCTATTGTACCCTGCGATCGACTTTTCTCATACATTGCCCTAAATTCAAGCCCTAGAATTCGTCGAACAGCTATATTTGATTCCGAGAAGAAAAGCGGTTATAAATTTATTAGATTCGAAGAATCTCTCGGGTCTGAAATCATCTAGAAACACGTATCTAAAGGTCTACTAGACGATCATCATAAACAACAAGACCAAAATATAAGAAGTCATCCCTAAGTGTTGGATGGGGGGCTTAAGGCTAACCTCATAATTGTCTTTGAATTTACCGTACTTGAGACGATTGATAATGCTGGTTTTGCCGACCCTTTGATCCCCCAGTAACACTAACTTGTAATCGTACTTCCCCATCCTTCCTTTGCCTATAGGTAAGATTTGGATGATATTAGTAAATGTAATGAATGTGTCATTTTGTGCCTCTTTTAATCGATTTTACCATATTTGTGTTGCAGCCAGCAAGACAAGTGTCATGTGTTGGCTAAATTTTTAGTTTTGGTGTAGTGGGGATTGGATAAAGGATTGCATTTCTGCTAAGGGTATCGGCCTTACAACTGGACTCATTCCATGTATTAACATCTTTTCCAATGTTAAGTTAATACAAAGCCTTTTGCTGTTTTGCATGGATCAAGAATCACACTATCATCTACTAATTACTAATACTGGCATTAAAGATAAGATATCCTATTGTTGAAATATAGCAGCTACTCTGTTGTGAATGGAAAAGGCTTCTTTAGACTTTCTTCTTCTTCTTCTTCTTCTTGTCAAGGTATGGATATTTCTGGTAAAGTGAGATACTGCTCATCACAAGAGGAAGAGCCACCAGGCAATACGATGTCGGAGGTTTTCCTTCGAATGCAAACTGGAGTAGCGCTGTCACTAGTAATGCCGACACAATCACAAATCCCTGCAACACATAAAGACATCATATATTTCAGCTTTTGTTTGTGTAAAAACTGATTGGGACGTGTGTGTTTTTTTTTTGTATTGTTTTACCTTTCTTACACCACCGGCATGTGATGTAACTAGGCCAACAAGAATTCCACCAAGGGCATTGCTTATTACTGGGACCTGTGAGAACAGTCACAGTGCTTACAAACAATCAGAATTAACAGTTTTTCTATCAACAGAAAATCGTTTACTGGGGAAAAGAAGAGATCAGTAATTACCAATGTTAAAGCAGTCCAACCATGAAAGAAGCCGTATTTTTTAATCGCTTCGCCATCTGGAGATTTAAGGGTACTTACTAACAAGCAGAGGCTTCCAACAATTGACATCTCAACCGTCATTAAGTATGATGAATGCTTCTTGACCTGTAATAGTGAGACAGTAAGGCGCTATGCATGAAATTGAACTACATATTTTTCTATTTGGAATGTGACATTTAAACTCTGAATGACCTGAGAAGCCCATTGACATAGAGATGAGGCTAAACCAGAGAGCACTGACGCTACCAAGACCGGGATAATCCCATAAAAGACCACTTGATCTGAGTTACTGGCACTTGAACCTTTGTTAGAGCCTTCACCAACACTTAGTAGGACTGCTGCCATGATCAATAAACACAAAGCTCCTAATTGTTGAATTGATTGCTTCTGCCTACAATATGTCATTGGAGATGATGAGTTAAACACTTTTGACCTTTCAAACATAAACAGTACCATGTCTGAATATGATCGAGCTACTATGAATTCATCACTATCTCCTTAAACCACGAAAGCTATCAGAATAAAACAAGCAAACATCTTGAGAAACGTTTTATCATCTTTTGAAAGTAAGGAAACAAGAAAAGACAAATCCGATCAGATCAAAACAGTTGCCTTATTTAATAAAACCATTTGAACACAGAACAGACGCTTGGAACACAGAAGCAGCCAAAAAAAAAAAAAAACATTATTCAGGCAATCACATAACAAGTCCCTAACATAAATGTGATATAGGCACTATACAAAGCTCCACGCTCGATCACAAAAGCAAGACCATAAGAAGAGGGAAAAGAAGGTTACCTTAGGATTATGAATGTAAAGAATGCTGTGAAAAAGATTTTCGTCTGATTTAGAATTGAAAAAGTCAAGGAATCAAGACTCCTGTATGAGATCTGCAACAAACTGTTCTGCAATGCATAAATGGCTGCAGGAAGTCCTGATGCAGTCAAGGATCCCATCAACGTCCACTCTTTTGATAATCCCTTCAAAGTACCGTCTCTTGCCATGAGAATCAGAGCACATACGACCTGAAAATAAAGGACATACAATGGAAAGCATGCGAATTTTTAGAAAACAGTATTACATAGATGCAAAACTTTGAAAAGTAGAAAGGGGACAATTGATCAGGTTACCTTCACAATCTCACACGTCAAAACAGATGATGTTACAATAACGTCCTTCCTGTGAAAAAAATAATGATGAGCCTGACATATCATACCAAGTAAAGAATGATGTGTGACCAAAACCATGACAGAGAAAATCAATCCATTGTTAACTGTATAAGAAGAAACAAACAAAATGGTCTAATGACCAATCCCACTAGGTTATAACTTTATCCATAACACATTGCTGTTAGGTTAGCTTCATAATTCGAGCATAGATGTCAAAATTAGCCAAGGTAACTTCAAAATATCAAATACTCGGATTACACGAAGCATTACATAGTACCCTGAAAAAAAAAAAACTAAGATGAACAGCTACTTCAAGGCACCAATGTAGCAAACGAGTAGATTCAAATTCATCTAACAGTCATCATAGTCTTTTTCTCACAGTAACAA
Source organism: Camelina sativa (assembly GCF_000633955.1). Lineage (NCBI taxonomy): Eukaryota > Viridiplantae > Streptophyta > Magnoliopsida > Brassicales > Brassicaceae > Camelina > Camelina sativa. The sequence continues at coordinate 19,445,501 of NC_025702.1, forward strand.
CAGGAATACATCAAAATCGTAGCATATAACTTCGAATTGTAAGTTTCGGTCACTATTCTCAACCACAATTCGCAGACTCAATCGATAAAAGCAGACGAAATCAGAACTACATATCTGCATAAAAGTTAATTAAACCCAAAAAAAAAACTGAATCTCGCATATCCCGAAACAAACACACGAAATCACAAAGTAGGAACGCGAGTATCAACCACCAACATGAGCGATTTAGAGAAGCATAGGTTCAGGTTGGTTACAGAGATCATTACACGATACAGCGTTTGGAGATCAAAGGCTGGCTTCCGTACTGAAGCGTAAGCAGAATGGAATAAAACAAAACCATAGGGCCCATACTCGACGGACTCTTTCCTCCGTTAGCCGTCGCCATGAATCTCCTCCGTCCACCGAGAGAGAATACAGAAGATCGCCTTCGCTTTTTGGGTCGAGAGAATGGGTTTTTTGCTTTTGTGCTTTTTCGCTTTTTCTACACTGTGCGTCGTTTTCTCAACAATAGAACTACTTAAACGACGTCGTTATTTGTTTGACAATTCTAAAACATAATTAAAAAACTCAAATTGTGAAGAGGAATACAAATATGATATTTCTTTTGATTCTTTATAATTTGTTAGAGTATTGACATTACATGATCACAATTGGACTCATTCTATGTATTAACATCCTCCAATGTAACAATAATACAAAGCCTTTTTCCAATGTTATCACACTATCATCTAGTTAAATAATTTAATTACGGCATGTAAGATATATCCCATTCTTGAATTTGGCACCTAATCTGTGAATGGATCTTTAGACCTTCTTCTTCTTCTTGCTGTGTATGGATATTTCTGGTATAATGAGATACTAGTCATCACAATAGGAAGAGCCACTAGGCAATACAATGACGGCGGTTTTCCTTCAAACACATACTGAAGTAGCGCCGACACTAGTAATGCCAACACAATCACAAATCCCTGCAGACACATAAATCACAGTAAATATTTCAGCTTTTGATTGTGTAAAAAACTGATTGGGAGGTTTTCTTTTTGTCTTACCTTTCTCACACCACCGGCATGTGATGTAACTAGGCCAACAAGAATTCCACCAAGGGCATCGCTTATTACTGGGACCTGTGAGAACAGTAGCAGTGCTTACAAACAGTCAGAATTAACAGCTTTTCTATATCAACAGAATCGTTTTAGGAAAAAAAGAGATCAGTAGTTACCAGTGTTAAAGCAGTCCAGCCATGAAAGAAGCCATATCTTTTAATCGCTTCACCATCTGGAAATTTAAGGAGACTTACTAACAAGCAGAGGCTTCCAACAATTGACATCTCAACCGTCAATAAGTATGATGAACGGTTCTTGACCTGTAAATGCGAGACAGTAAGGCTAGGTATGAAATTGAACTACATATTTTTCTATTTGGAATGTGACTTTTAAACTCTGAATTAACCTGAGAAGCCCACTGACATAGAGATGAGGCTAAACCAGAGAGCAATGAGGCTACCAAGGCCGGGATAATCCCATAAAAGAGCACTTGATCTGAATTACTGGCACTTGGACCTTTGTTAGAGCCTTCACCAACACTTAGTAGGACTGCTGCCATAATCAATAAACACAAAGCTCCTACTTGTTGAATTGATTGTTTCTGCCTACAATATGTCACTGAGATGATGAGTTAAAACACTTTTGACTTTTCAAACATAAATTGCGCCTTGTATGAATATGATCGAGCTGCTATGAATTCATCACTATCTCCTTAAACCCCAATAAAGCTATCAGAATAAAACAAGCAAACATCATCTTTTGAAAATAAGAAAAGACAAATCCAATCAGATCAAAATAGTTGCCTTATCTAATAAAACAATTTCAAGAAATTCCTACTGTCATGGAGGAGTTTCACAGAAGCAGCAGCCAAAAAAAACTTTATTCAGGGAATCACATTACAAATCTCTTAACATAAATGTGATGTAGGCACTAGCTTAATACCATAAGAGGAGGGAAAAGAAGGTTACCTTAGTACTATGAATGTAAAGAATGCTGTGAAAAAGATTTTCGTCTGATTGAGAATTGAAAAAGTCAAGGAATCAAGATTCCTGTATGAGATCTGCAACAAAGTGTTCTGCACTGCATAAATGGCTGCAGGAAGTCCTGATGCAGTCAAGGATCCCATAAACGTCCACTCTTTTGCTACTCCCTTCAAAGTACCATCTCTTGCCATGAGAACCAGAGCAAATACGACCTGAAAATAAAGAAGATAAAATGGAAGCATGCGAATTTCCAGAAAACAGTATTAAAGGAATGCAAAATTTTCAAAAGTAGAAAGGTTAGAATCGACCCGGTACCTTAAAAATCTCGCATATCAAAACAAAAGTAGTTACAATAACGTCCTTCCTGAAAAACAATAACAATGAGCCTGATATATCATATATCATACAGAGAAGATCAAAATACTCGATTACACAAAGCATTACAAAATAGTACCCTGAAAAACTAAGAAACAAACAAGTGGACTAATGACCAAGTCTACTAGGTTCTAACTACCCATCTTAGCTTCATAAATTGGAGGCATAGATGTCGAAATCAGCCAAGGTAACTTCAAAATATCAAATACTCAGATTACAACATGAAGAAGCTAGTTCAAGGCACAAAAGTAGCAAACGAGTAGATTCAAATTCATCTCTTAACGCTTAAGATAGTAGAAAAAATAGCATAGTATTTTTCTCACAGCAACATCATAATCATATCGTAGCATATAACTTCAAATTGTAAGTTTCATTCACTATTATTCTGAACCACAATTCGCAGACTCAAATCGATAAAAGGAGGCGAAATCAGAAATACACATCTGCATAAAAAGTTAATTAAACGCAAGAAATCACAAAAGTAGGAACGCGAGTTATCAACCACCAACATGAGCGGTGTTGAGAAGCATAGGTTCGGTTGGTTCCAGAGATTTATATATTACCCGATGAAGCGTTTGGAGACCAGAGGCTGGCTTCCGTACTGAAGCGTAAGCAGAATGGAATATAACAAAACCTTAGGACTGTTTGCTCCGTTGGCCGTCGCCAAACTCGACGGAGTCTTTGCTCCGTTAGCCGTCGCCATGAATCTCCTCCGGCCACCGCGAGAGAATAAGAATACAGAAGCTCGCCTTCGCTTTTTTGTGCTTTGAATTGAAGAAGGCTTTTTCACTTTCTTTTTTGTCTAAACATTGTAGTACGTCGTTTTCTCAACAGAGAACCACAAGATTTTAGTTATAAAGTAAAAAAAAAAAAAAAAGCATACTGTAGAAAGGTGAAAAGTGTAAGAACATATACCACAACATAACTTGATAGTTCCCTTTACTTCAATCTTCAATGTGGCAGAATGAAGATAATACGATTTCAAACATTGATCAAACACATAAAAATCAATAATGAGCCGTTGTTGCTGCATTCGTTCAATCCGTGATTTCGTAACGCCAAAGGCCAAACGTCATTAAGAAGTACTTGACAAAAAAAAAAAACCAATGGACCTCGTGACGTGACAATGAACCATCATTGGTCTTAGTTGGATACGAATCTCTCCCAATCACAAAAACGAGTAACAAACAAAAACAAATTAAACAAACAAAGGATTAGGGTTAAAAAATCTAATAAATTTGTCAAAATCAACGGCTGCGATTGAAAGCCACCCTATAAATTCTAATAAATCAGTTTCTTCAGAGAAGCCATTGTTGTCTTGTTTTCTCGTTGCCACCACCACACTTAAACACAATGTGTGGGATTCTCGCTGTTCTTGGTTGCATCGACAACACTCAAGCTAAACGTTCTCGTATCATCGAACTCTCTCGCAGGTACTCTCTCTCTCTCTCTCTCAATCTTCTTCTGTTTCCATTCAATCATATCACCCATCAACTTGTTCTCGTCATCTATAAAGGATGCGCATTGTTACTAAAGAATCGTTTATGAATGAATTTGGAATAAAGTTTTCAACTTTTTTAAGGAGGGAATAGAATGTGTTGGTTTAATCGATTGATCAGTCACTGTCTGATTTGATTTGACTGCCAAAAAGATTTGATCTTTCTGGAGAAGACCCGAATTCATTGTTTGGATTGATTACTTCTGTTTGTGTAGGTTGAGGCATAGAGGTCCTGATTGGAGTGGACTCCATTGTTATGAAGATTGTTATCTTGCCCATGAGCGTTTAGCCATCATTGACCCTACTTCTGGAGACCAACCGCTCTATAACGAAAACAAGACCATCGTTGTCACGGTACTTTCTCTTGTCTTTGAAACAGTGTCAATTTACTATTCATGTGTTAACAAATGTCAAATTTTAGACCTTTGTCAATTGTATCATCGGAATAGTAATTCAAATGTGCTCACGATGTCAGGTCAATGGAGAGATATACAACCACAAGGTTTTGCGTGAAAAGCTAAAGTCTCATAAATTCCATACTGGCAGTGACTGTGAAGTGATTGCACACCTTGTAAGATTGAGCTGTTGCTTCTGGATTACTATATGTTGAACCTTTTTTCATATAGCCAGTTAATGAAAATGTAACTGAGCATCTCTATTGTTGCATTTGGTTCTTTCTTGCAGTACGAAGAATATGGAGAGGAAATTATCGACATGTTGGATGGAATGTTCGCCTTTGTCCTTCTTGATACACGCGACAAAAGTTTTATTGCTGCTAGGGACGCCATTGGTGTAATCCCGTTATACATTGGATGGGGTGTTGATGGTATATGATTTAACATTTTCTCAAGTAATTCACATCAATAGGGTTAAGCTTATTTTATCTTGTCTAATCAATTGCTTTTCTACTGTTTCTTTTATAGGTTCTGTCTGGTTTGCTTCCGAGATGAAAGCGCTTAGTGATGATTGTGAACAGTTTATGGCTTTCCCTCCTGGCCACATCTACTCAAGTAAACAAGGTTTGTATACCATTAAACTCCATTAGTCTATCAAGGCAAACTTCCATGTAAAAATTTTCCTGAAATGCCTTTATTGCTTTGCTTTCTTGTAGGAGGACTTAGGAGGTGGTACAATCCTCCGTGGTACTCTGAACAGGTTCCTTCAACCCCATATGATCCTTTAGTTCTGCGCAATGCTTTTGAGAAGGTATGTTTGGAGACTTATTCTCGTCAAGGTCTTACAAATGTTCTGTCTTGTTGCGACGTTTATTGCAGTTGCTGAACAGTTTTTGGAAATATGAATGTGATTCTGTAATCTGAAGAAAAAAAAATTTCAGGCTGTTATAAAGAGACTTATGACTGATGTGCCTTTTGGAGTTCTCCTATCTGGAGGATTGGACTCGTCTCTTGTTGCTGCAGTAGCATTACGCCATTTGGAACAATCGGAAGCTGCTCAATGGGGTTCACAATTGCACACGTTTTGCATCGGTTTGAAGGTCATCACTAATTCAACCTTATTATCAAATTTCTTAAAAGGCTGTGTACCCGTCAAGATTCTAACTATATCGTTTTTTGTTTTCAGGGATCGCCGGATCTTAAAGCTGGCAGGGAAGTTGCTGACTATCTTGGAACACGCCACCACGAGTTTCAGTTTACAGTTCAGGTATAAAAATTCCTTGAATCTGATTCATTATCATTCATTGTTTCTTTTAAAAATACAGCTTAATATCTTACTCTTGATCATTGCCAGGATGGGATAGACGCAATTGAGGAAGTCATTTACCATATTGAAACCTATGACGTGACAACAATAAGAGCTAGCACTCCGATGTTTCTTATGTCCAGAAAAATTAAATCTTTAGGTGTAAAGATGGTTCTTTCTGGGGAAGGTTCTGATGAAATTCTCGGAGGATACTTGTACTTCCATAAGGCACCCAACAAGAAAGAATTTCATGAGGAAACATGCCGAAAGGTAATTCCTTTTCATCAGACCAAGAACTTATTTTGGTGATCTGATTTTGTCCATCACTGAATGTTGTTGCATTGCTTTACTTACAGATCAAAGCTCTCCACCAATTTGATTGTTTGAGGGCTAACAAATCAACTTCTGCGTGGGGTGTTGAAGCTCGTGTGCCTTTCCTAGATAAAGAATTTTTAAATGTCGCAATGAGCATTGATCCAGAATGGAAGATGATCAAGCCTGATCTTGGAAGGATCGAGAAGTGGGTGCTACGCAATGCCTTTGATGATGAAGAACGACCTTATCTACCAAAGGTTTGTTTACAAATAACTAAAGCCGTTAGTGCACCTTATTTTTATATATACCCTGTAGGCTGTAGTTACACTTATAATGTTCTAACAAAATTTCTCATATTCTGGTGAATTCAGCATATTCTGTATAGACAGAAAGAACAGTTTAGTGATGGAGTTGGGTATAGCTGGATTGATGGTCTAAAAGATCATGCAAACAAACATGTAAGAAAAATCATTTTGAAAGCATTTTTTTTGTTGAACTTTAGAAAAGATTGACATAAACTTGCCTTTTCGTGGTATAGGTCTCTGATACTATGTTATCGAACGCAAGCTTTGTCTTCCCGGATAACACACCTCTGACAAAAGAAGCTTACTACTACAGAACCATCTTCGAAAAGTTCTTCCCCAAGGTAATAATATGCCATAAATATTCAAAATATATCATTCAGTGAAAAGTATAGCTTGCAGTCCGCCTTTGTCTTCGTGCTGATATGTTTTGGTTTCCTGAGCAGAGTGCTGCAAGGGCGACTGTACCAGGAGGGCCAAGTATTGCTTGCAGTACGGCGAAAGCTGTAGAATGGGATGCAACTTGGTCAAAGAATCTTGATCCCTCAGGGCGTGCGGCTCTTGGAGTTCATGTTGCAGCTTATGAGGAGGAGATTAAAGCTGCTGCTAAGGTTGGATCCGACTCAGTAGATTCTCTTCCTAAGAACGGATTAGAAGAGAACATTACAGGCGCTGTTTGAGAGGAGAAACAAAGGTTTGTTTTTGCAGATAGAAATGGTTTATGTGATAATATTATATCTCCTAGAGGTATCAAATCAATCACTAAAAGCTCTAACTTTTCTTTTGCAGATGCCATGGATGTCCAGTTACTTCAAGTGTGATACACGACGTCTGCATTTGTGCTCAAGTTTCTGCGTATTTTCTCGTTCTTGTTTGTTTTAGACAAATCTTGTAAGCTAGATATTTAAGATTTTGAACGTTTAGTCTGATGAATCCGAACTTGTTTCATTACAAAAGGTTGTCTTTCTGTACAACTCTTCTTGTATTTGTCTTGGCTTGTTGTTACGTAAGTGCAGAGACTTGTCTTCATTATAAGTGTGTTAGTATGTAAATAATTAAGCAAGTAAGACTCCGTGGCCCAATGGATAAGGCGCTGGTCTACGAAACCAGCGGAGTCGATTATTCATTTTATCAATCGTTTTCGCTTTTGCTTGTTTTTTTTTCTCTCTCTGTGGATGGACTTTTCAGATTCACATTTATTATTTGAAAAAAGACAGGTAACCTAAACCTCATTATTTTGTACATACCTGTATAGATGAAGAAAAAAAGAAAAAAAAATAATACTATTATCAGAATCAAATGTGAGTAGACGAAGCAACTGCTCCACCCTCAGAATTAGCTTAGCGCCAACCACGTGAATCCTCCCCTGTCGTTTTCGTATAGTTAAGAAAATGAAGAAGATGAACAAAATGAAAATCTCGTTTTTCCTAATGTAACGTTTAATATTAATCGTCAGTTCTCTCTCTCTTAGCCTATATGTATTAGCTGTTCCAATAACGTGATCTTTAAAATATTTTATTTTAGTTATCAACACCATTAAGTAAAGTGTGAACTAATCTATTCTAATCATCATCGCTTTCCCTTTGTATTTTTATAATAATAATAAAAAAAAGAATCAAGATTTAGTTTCATTTTGGACCTACTCTTTCATAAACATATATATAGTCAAACGTACGTGCCTGTTCGCATTTTGAATAATCGTTACAGTCCTAACCCACGTTTTGCATCACTTAAAAAAAATGTACTGGTCAATATCATTGAATTCATATTTTGTCATTATTTTGACACGGTTTGTATTCTCTCCTTTTCTAGTTTGTTAGAAATTGGTTTATAGCAAAAAGAAAATTTGTAGGTTTAAAAATAAAAAACAATTTAACTTAATTTGGTATAGTATCTCTTTTACATTATTGATTTGGTAATTACAGCCTTGATTTGTGAAAAGAAAAATATAAAGTTGTAATTTACACATAATTGCTTGGATTACTTTCTAAAACAATAAAGCCAAATAAATTTATTAATTTTAGCATAAAAGGAGAAAAAAAAAACAGGCTGTAAAAATATTTACTAGAAGAATATATGTGCATATTCAATTATTTACACTATTATAATTAAATGCTTTAACATACAATAACTTTGAAATTATCAAATTAAATAATTTTGGGATTCTCCCGTTACATTACTTAAGTAGACGTGCGCGTCTCTCAAAACACAGAGAGAGAGAGAGATCTAAAGAGTTCACTGATCCCAAAAAAAAAAAAAATATGGCGTCTCTCAAAGTCCCAAGCAATGTTCCTCTTCCTGAAGAAGATGCAGAGCAACTCCACAAGGCATTTTCAGGTCTCTCTGATCTTTTCCTTTTCATCACTTGATCTGCTAGATTTTGTTTCTTCTTCTTCTTCTTCTTCTACGATCTAATCTAATCTTGTTTCGTTATACACATATCGGAAAGTTTGATCCTTTTTTATTTCTTATTATGTACTCTCCAAGAATTATCGTCAAGTTTCTTAGATTTTGTTCTGTATCTGTTGATTTGGTCACGACTACGTACATTGGTGGTTAAGGGATTTACTTTGATCTTGTTTGACCTGATCTGTGTAACCCCCCAGCACAGGATCAGGTCCGATGATGTCCTAAATGATTGATTATGATGAAAGTATGATTCTTTTTGTTCTTTAGCGATCCAAAATCATGTTTTCGAAAATGACATGTGTACTTTTTTGTGTTCTTAAAACAGGAGATCTGTGACATGTCTTATAATGTTGTTTTCGGTTTGGTCTTAAAACAGGATGGGGTACCAACGAGAAGCTGATCATATCAATCCTAGCTCACAGGAACGCAGCACAACGCAGCTTAATCCGCAGCGTTTATGCAGCTACCTACAATGAGGATCTTCTCAAGGCATTAGACAAAGAGCTTTCTAGTGACTTTGAGGTTTTTTTTTTTTTTTTTTTAACTCTTTTCTTTCTTTTAAGTTTAAGGTCTCTGTAAAATAGTCTAGTGACTGATCTGAGGATGTGAAACTGAATTTTGTAACAGCGTGCTGTGATGTTATGGACTCTTGATCCATCAGAGAGAGATGCTTATCTAGCTAAAGAATCCACCAAAATGTTCACCAAGAACAATTGGGTTCTTGTTGAAATTGCTTGCACAAGGCCTGCTCTTGAGCTTTTCAAGGTCAAGCAAGCTTACCAAGCTCGTTACAAGAAATCACTTGAGGAAGATGTTGCTCAGCACACATCTGGTGACCTTCGTAAGGTACATCAATCAATAACTAAACAGAGCCTTTGCTTGTTTGTTTTGGATATGGGACACATTTTTCTGACTTCAATCTATATACAGACCCTTTGCTTGTTTGTTCTGGATATGAGACACATTTTTCTGACATATTGTGTGCTCTCGTGTAGCTTTTGCTTCCTCTTGTGAGCACTTTCAGGTATGAAGGAGATGATGTGAACATGATGCTTGCAAGATCTGAAGCTAAGATACTTCACGAGAAGGTCTCAGAGAAAGCTTACAGCGATGATGACTTAATCAGAATCTTGACCACCAGAAGCAAAGCACAGCTAGGTGCAACACTCAACCACTACAACAACGAGCATGGAAACTCCATTAACAAGGTTAACTTAACCGTTAACTGAGTCTTTCTTTCTGCTATATTGTCTTGTTCAGACAGCTGATTATGTGGTGAATTTTGCAGAACTTGAAGGAAGAGTCAGACGACAATGACTACTTGAAACTCCTAAGAGCTGTAATCACATGTTTGACATACCCTGAGAAGCATTTTGAGAAGGTTCTGCGTCTATCAATCAACAAAATGGGAACAGACGAATGGGGACTAACCCGTGTCGTGACTACAAGAACTGAAGTTGACATGGAACGCATCAAAGAGGAGTATCAGCGAAGGAACAGCATTCCTTTGGACCGTGCTATCGCCAAAGACACTTCTGGTGATTATGAGGACATGCTTGTTGCTCTTCTCGGACATGGTGATGTTTGAAACTGTTTCAATTTCTGATGTCCCCCCCCCTTTTATTACTACCTGGTTTGTTTTGAATAAAAGAGTTGTGAAACTGGTTCTGCAACTATTTATCACCAGTGTTCGTTTGAGTTTGTTAATTTGAATCAAAATCTGCTTTTTCTTTTTCTTTAAATACAATCTAAAGCACAGGCTAAAGCAAAAGCTTCATAATCTAAGCAACCGCAGCTTCCACAATCTCTACTACTACACACACAACAAAGCTTCTCTAATCTTTCTTCTTTCTTGTTCAACTTCTTCTCCGTTTCATCTAAAGCTTGGACTGTTAAAGCTACCTTCAACAACACAGGTTTCTCATCTCTAAAAACCGGACTTTTGGAGTCATCCATCACCACAAATCTCTCAATCTCCATGCCCGGCGACTCGAAAACTGATTCCCATGAAACCTCTCCTGTCCCAACAACCTCAGATCTTGATGACTTCCTAAGAAACGACGATGGTTTCTTCCTCCGTAGCTCGAAAACAACTCTTTGTTGCCTCAGTTCTTGGACTGCTGCTTCTTTCCCTTGACACTCAAGACCAAAAGATTGATCCCACATGAGTTGGTCTGATTTCGAAGAGATCTCTCTCGTGTTTACTTCGATCTGTCTGTTGTATCCTGCAGAGAGATAGAATCTAATGAACAGATTACTAGCTTGAGACTTGATCTCTACGTTTCTTGCTTCTACTATTCTCACTTCGCATTTTAGTGAACGAAGTTTCTTCTCCATAACACCCATTTTTTTTTTTGATGCTTACAAAATCAAGAATCAAAGATGAGGTTTTTGTTGATGGATATGTTTGATAGAACAAGGACTCTCTATTTATATACAGCTTATGATGGAGGAGGATCAAATTAGTCTAAGAGTAGTTTTTGTGTAATCCATTAAGATTTAAGACCATTACACATTACTTTTGTAATATCTTAATGATAGTTGTAAGATTTGGGATCTTCGTAAGTGGTCATTGATTATCCCCACTAAAGAATTCCAAAGGACAACACTTTCTTAACTTTGTAGGCTTAATAAAGAGTATATATAGAATAAATTATACACTAGAGGGATGGTTCTATACAAAAAGAAACATGTGTGGACTAGATCATGACTTGGTGCAAATCCTCGTTAGTCCAATGAATTTTTAACTCTTACTGTGTATTGCAATACAATGATCCTTGAAACAAGCTTTGATCTTCTAAATCCAAAGATCTTATCAAGAATCAAAACTCATATATCAAAAGGTCCCACTACTTTTTTTCAGTTCACAAATTTGTATGTATATCTCACAAAATTTGGATTATGTAAAAAGGCTACAAGGAAATAGACATTATAAGCCCATGCTTGATGGCCCGTTTTCAGTATTGGCCCACATTTCGGGTCAATCATATTCATCAAGAGACAATTTTATTTTGAGTGTTTTAATATCAACCGACAACTATATTTTCAAGATGAATATGTTTCTGACAAATAGCTCTTTCTTTTTGTTAACCTATCACGAATAAAAATACATCCGAGTCGAAGCTCAAATGATCAAATCAATCCACCACTTGTAAAACACTTGGCTATCCGAAAACTCTATAACCATAAGATGCATCTTCTTGATATTCAAATTTACTGATAATTTTAATGTTAGAACTTACAACATACGGTTCTTTTGCTTCTTTTTTTATTTCTCTATTAACTCATACGGTTGTTTAGTTTATATCCAAAAAAAACAAAATGGGTGGTCTTGAATCGTCCAAGCAATATTTTGTATGCTAGAACTTAAATCCCATTTAATTACAGTAGGGATTAAAAAAGCTCATATTCTATGATATTTCAACTGATATTATTTGTATAGAATAAAAAGATTATTATTTCTTGTAATTTTAAATATTGGGGGAATTTAGCCGGCCAACTGGAATTTTCGTCTTAAAAAGGAGAAAAATCTTTTGGTTTTCGTCACCCAAGATTCGATAGAATTTATTTATAGAATTTCTCACAACTGATCCCTATCACAAATTCTATTTTCTAAATACAATTAAGAATCAGTCCATCTGATATTATAAAAGTCTTTTGCAATTATATGTTACAACAAGTTGTAGACCACCTGAATACATACATCAATATTGATATTACATTACATACATATTAAACATCACAACGAAAAATCACACGAACAAAGCAAATTCGATTACTCTATACAGCTCATAATTTATCATGCTTATGAAGCTACATTTTATATGATCGCTACTACAATCATTTTAGTCTCATTTTTTTTCCTCGTAGTTTTCACCATTCTTATATACTAAACGCAAACATACTAATTTTACCCAAAGGAAAAATTATTATTAGCATAACAATTTTTTATTTTTTTTTGATAACTATCATAGAGATCATACATGATCGATTAAATACGAATTGGTTTCTTGGATGATACGAAGCTGTTTTTCTTCGTTTTTCTCTCGTCCAGCTTAATTTGCTTCTCCCTGCACTCTAAGCTACAAAATGCGTTGTTCCCTCTACAAAAACGATACAATATATAACATTTTCATTATATACGAAGTATGTATTCATATTCAACCATATTACATATATATAACGGTAATCAACATCGTTTGAAAATTAATTGAAGGGGTTTGTGAAATTAATAAAGAAAACAAAAAAAAAAAACATAAAATCGTATTCGTACCTGTACATATAAATGTCACGATGATGGCAGAGACTTCGATTGCAGAGGCTACAAGTCTTCAAGGAATCATCGTAGTTAGTAGCCATCACCACCGTCTGATTATGATGGTGCGGATGAATGGTCAGATGATCAGACGGCTGAGATGCATCATAGATCGTGGGTGTCTCGAGTGTGATCATATTCATGCTTGTTGTTCTCTTGATCAGAGATCCATGACGCTTTCCTAACACCATCTTATCTTTCTCTCTGTCTTTCTTTCTACGAAGAAGACGAAGAAGAAGTGTGAAGTGAGAGAGGGAGAAAAAGCAAAGGGCCGGGGAGGAAGAAGAGAAGAAAAACACAAGTTATTTAAAGAAAAGAAGTGGAAGAATCTAATAATAGAGATAATATTGTTTTTATTACTATAACATTCTTTAGTTAACAATTATAATTATTTTCTTTTTATATATAGGTAATCATAATGGTGTAACCGTGTAAGTAATGAACCTTGAGAAAAAAAAATTAAGAGTTAAGACAATCAATTAATCAGAGATTGCGTAACAAAGTTCGACTTCCATACCCATTGTTGCCATTATTCAATCAATGCCCAAAATTGTCGAATCTTGCTTCAAATCTGTAAATGAATCGCAAAAAATAAGTAATGATGGATACAGTTTGCAAGTGTTTTTTTGTAATCAAACAGCGCATTTAAAATTTCGATTTCATTTAGGTGAAAAAAAATTGGATATTATGAATATAGATTTGTTTAGTAATTTATCATAATTGTTCTTGTGAAAGAAAGAAAAAAAAAACCCCCCATAGGAAGGATGAGATGTACTCGTACTGTAGTTTGCATAGTCAGATAGATATATACATCTCATACGGATGAAAACATTCAAAACACCTCTATATATAGCAAGTTCTACCTCATGTAGTCATCTATAATAGAGATATCTTATGATGGAACCAAAATATGTGGATCGGTTTTACAGCTTTTGGAAAAAGTATCAAAGTAAAGTTTGATCCTAGTTCATTGCAAACTGGATTAATTAGTCAAGCCAAACCGGTTAAACTCATCGATTTTCTTTGCAGCCGGATCAATTAATCAGGTTTAAGTTTGAAATGTTATCAGAAATTAGTCTGATATATTGCAACATGCCTGCTTATATAGAATTTCACAAAAGAGAAAGAAAAAAAATATAAATTCATATGATATCATAAGCATTAGGAACAGGACAAAAGTTAGTGTGCACATGTAAATGGATGAAAGCGTCACCAAAATGTCCAAAAACGTTTCGACACATAAGCCTCCTTCAGTCCTTCTTGTATTAGCTGCACTGTCTTGTCTCACTATATATATTTCTCTATATATCAGTTTTTTTTGCCTCATTGCCTCTCACCTTTTTATTTTTGTTTTAAGTGAAAGCAGCAAACTTCATTGTTCCAAGTAAAGGTTATTTCAAATGGTTGGAGGATAATAGTATCACACTCCATACAAAACTCTCTCGACTATTATAAGACAAAAAGTTTTAGGAAACTCCTTAGAATACCAAAATGTTATTAAATTGATCTAATGTACATAATTGAGTACAATTATAAAGTTAAATGATTGTTTTTTTCTCACAGCCCCACAATTGTAATAACTTTTTCTTACATCAACGTTGTAATTGATATTTTCAAATAAAGTTTTGAAGAATCAGTAAATGGTACATGAGGTAAGCAATAAAGTTAAAAACCAATATTTAGAGAGAGCACAAAAGGACAAAGGTATCAACAATGGAACCCATCAAAGGACCCAACCAATTATTTCCATAAATCTCTAGGCCCTTAAACAAAAAAAAAAAAAAAAAAAAAAAAAAAAAAAAAAAANCAAAAGCAAAACAAGTGTTTGGATCTGTACCAATAGATTCCATTTATTTATATTATTAGTTGTTTTAAACTTTTAAAATTAGTATTTGATGTTTCCTACCAACTTGAAAGAAAAAAGCCTAGACAAGTGGCTGGCTGGTTTATGCACCACTTTAGTTTTTCACTTTTTATCATTTTAAGAGAATTCCACTTATGTATACAGTCCCTAGACATTGTAAGTTTAATATAACATTTTATCAAAAGCAGTTTAATAAAATGAAAAAAAAAAATTGACAGGGCAATCAATATCCATGTGTTCTAATCTAATGGCTTAATCATGAAAATCTTCCCAAGAGAGGCACTTAACTTACGCAAGTGATCAAATTCAATTCACTAAGACAAATAACTTGAAAGCAACAGCTTGCAAGTTTTGTTTCTTACACAAAAATCAAAACTTTTAAAATAGCAATCATCAAAAACCTAGATGGATCTAAACACAAGAGTTTCTCTTTAACTATATATATAGTTATATATAACCAAAATCGTACTTTGGAGAATCCATTATCACCAATGCCCAAACTAACGAGGGCCAGCTTTTTGCGCTTGTGATGCCTAATTCCTCTCTTGGGGAGAACTCCTTCCTCTCATATATCTCAAATGGAAGAGCGTGTGTCCATTTTTTTAGGAAAAACTTCAAGAAAGCCTCTATAAAGATAGGCATATGGTTTTTACAATTAATTAAGGATTTTGTTTCCTCTCCTTATAGATTGTGTCTTTTGGAAGGACTAGTAATGGCAATTGAAGCTTTGTGCAACGCAACACCTTCTCCAAGTGTCCTTTCAGGTTCTTGGTTTTCAAGACTCTCGTCTTGTCTAGTGTGTGACCACCCTTTCCAGGGACCTTTGGCGCACGTACGGAATCCAAACACTGCGTTCGTTCTTGTGCAACGTCTACGACAATGGTTATCAAGGTGGCTGACTATATGGCATTTGTCGGTTATCCTTCACCACAAGTGGCTTCACTTTGTGTGGAAACTCCTTATCTTCAGGACTTGTTGTCCCCTTTGTTTATCTTGTAACTTATATGGTTTAAAGTCAAGTCTTAAAGCTTGTTTGATGTACGTCTTAAGATCGATGTTTATAGTTTATTTTATTCTCCTGTGTAAGTTTATTGGTGTATTTGGCTCATATTTAAAGTTTGCTTGTAAACCTTCAATCTAAAATTACGAAGTGTTTGATGAAAAAAAAAAACTATATATATACCTCGAAAGTCGAAACATGAGATAGCGACGGGATACTTAAACAAATGTGCAGTAGTGAAAACATCTATCTAAGCAGCATAATTATCTAAGCTCTAAAACACAGTAAAACATCATATGATCAATTCAATATTTGAAAACATAACTCAAAGACGATTCAATATTCAATATTTTGTATCTTGTGTTTGGCTGACCGACTTGAGACGAAGCGGTAAGCTTCTGAGTCGTCTGAAGTCTGAGACTCACTGAAATAGAGTGGTCAAAGCGTTTTGGTCACTTAACTTATTTGGGCCTTGGTAAATTTTTGACCCATTTAAGACTACACCTAACGTTCGTCTTCCCGGGCTTAAAACCGAAATCAGCGATTAAATTATGTGATTAAACGAATGTCCAAATAAACCCTTTTGAGTAACTTAAAAAAAAAAATCCAAAATTTATATATTTGCAAAATTTTATATACAGTATTTGCGTTATATACAGAGCCGGTCCAAAGATTTAGTAAACTGATAACAAAAAACAAATTACATTTTTAAGATTTGAACTCCGTACTTTTAAATAAAAAACCTATTAATTTGCCACTACACTAAATACAAATTGAACTAGATTTTAACCCGCGGTACACCGCGGGAAGATACATTTAAACTAAAATATGAAAATTATAAGCTACATTTTTTTGTTAATTTTTGTTTAATTTATTTAGTGTTTAAAATTGTATAAGTGTATTTTGATAGTTAATATTAGGATTTAACCCGTAGTATACAGAGAAATAATTTATTTTTACATAATCATAATTTAATCAAGTTAATTAAATATGTCTAATATTTTAATATTGATAAATACTTTTAATGAATAATTTTGTACTACCAAAATAATGATATTTCAAATTTACATTAATACTAATCCAAACCCGTGAAGCTATATAACCCTGTGAATTTGAATGATAGACCAAAAATAAAATAAGAAGTATTGAACCGAGAGAAAAGTAAACAAAAAGAGGGGGAGAGACATTTATAAAGCATAAAAACTTTTAAAAAGTCAGCTATTTTAGACTGTTTTCCATCAGCAAAAGAACGTAGAGGTCACAATCTTATCTTTCAGCTGTGGCATGGGATGATGGGAGGCATAGGAACTGCTCCAGATTTGGTGATCACTCCATGACATCTCGACATATTTCATCACAGTTGTATATGTGCAGCTGCCAAATGAGCATAGCAAATAGGTGCATCTTTTTATGTTGCTGGTGATACTAACTTGAGAATAGGGGTCAACATTATTTATAGGTGGATATATTCAACTTATAGGTGGACATATTCAACTTAATCTCATTAATCACCACATTCAATTCTAAAATACTATAATTTTGTCCCAAATTTCTATATATAAAATCGTATAAAAACAAATTAATTAAAACAAATTAATAACTATAAAATCGCATAATATATATATGGGAATATGCCAAGTTTATATTATTAGATTAATTTTGATTGATTATAAGTCATTAATTTTTTTAATATGATTTTATATATAGAAATTCGGGACAAAATTATTGTATTTTAGAATTGAATGTGGTGATTAATTAGGAAGATAGAAAATCAAATGTAGCTGATTTATAGGCTCCTCATAAATTTATATTTAAAATCGATTATTGTAAAGAATTTGTAGAGAGATTTTAGGAGAATGAAATTTGGAAATTTTATTTCAGATTTAATAAGGAGACAAATTAGGAAATTTTTGTTTTTGTTAATGGAAAAGAGTTGAAATGATTTTTTTTTGTTTTATAATTTTATTAAATAAAATATTAATTTACAATGACATAAGATGTAAATAATTCTCAACTTCAAGCCTTCTTTGCTAAAGTTGCTGTGAAAATAATAATATAGATTAAGAGGGTGGAATGTTGTTTATAAAAATAAGGGCCATAAGCTGTTGTTTCACCAACTTTCTCTAAGATTCGGCTATGGTTATATAGTAACTTTTTGAGATCGATGAAAAAGATATAGTAATTGGTGATGCGTTCTTAGTAATTTTTGTATCGCCAATTCATCTGTTCTTCACTTTCAAGATTCCTTTTTTTTTTCTCTTATTAAGAAACAATTTGCATATTTTGAGATTTTGAGATTTGGTTTATATCCAATATTGCAATGCACTTCCCTTAGATTTGTTGAGAGATTAATTGAGGTTACTGGTAACATGTAGATCAAGAGTCATTGATTTAAATTAGATGACACATTGTGCAATTACTGATCCGGTATGTATTGTAGAATGTTTGTTTTGTAATTTCTCTTCGATTAAGTAGCGTCCAAAGGTTTATACTTGTTTTTGAAGGTTGATTGAAGTGTTTTGGATAATTTTTCACATTGATACTTGCCACACATGCCACATTACTTATCAAACCGGATATCAAATTTTCACCTTGTTAACCCTTTCAAATCGTTACTGTTGTGTGCATATATATATATATATATGGCACTATACAAGATAAATATGTCTAGGTTAGTGATCGACTTTTTGTTGCTCCTCAAGATGTTGTGCCTAAGTCTGCTGTGGCCTTCTACTATATGTCGCAGTGGCCTAGAGGGTTCATCAGTAGAAATTGATGGCCGGATTATACTGATAGACTGAAACCAGTAGACTAGAACCATTTGTTCAATGAATGTAATAGTCTTCTATCTTTAGTTGTGGATGGATATTCCTAACCATATGATCTTTTGACATTCTTCCATTTAGAAGAAATCTCAACTTCCTGTCTTTTAGAACATCTCGAATTGAGCACAATTAACCAAAATGAAACTGCATTGTCAAATCAATAATAACAGTAGTATGTTTCTTATATAAGACTTCCACTTTCAAAAAATTTCAATGGGATAAAAAAATATATCTTCTCGAAAATAGGAATATAACCTTTGTCAATGTGTGTATATTGATTTTGTAACAGTACACACTCTATATATATATATATATATACAATTCTAGGTTCGTTCTTATTTGCCTCTATTTTCCAATACTGAAACTTTAGTTGTAGCGCTAGTTTCCTTGGTAGTTTTTTTGTACTTTAACTTAAAGTGTTTTTGCTTGAGATTAAGTTTTTTTTTTGACTAACTTTTTAGTTTTTCTTCTTTTTCTGATTAATGTTAAATATACAACTTAAGATTTTTCTGAAATTGTAAAAAGTATATTCATGTTATTGCATCAATATATCATTGGTAAACACCATTTAGGATTAGAGTCGTGACCTTTCTCCCTGAAATGTCAAACACACTTTCTTGGCTTGTCCTCGAAGGAGAATCCTGACATCATTTAGCTAAACGTTTTGTTGTTCTATATAACATTGATTTAGCTTAGGAAAAAATGTGCTAGTCAAATGGGAGCAGTTAGAAAATGTATAGATATAACAGGATCTTCGGGGATATGAAATTAAGAATTTAGAGATTATATACTTACAGCATTACAGTTTAGATTGCATGGATATAAATCTGATGGAATAAGAAAAGCGAAAATAGACCAATACAAAAACTAATTGTAAGCTAAGTGTTTTAAGCTATATATGTACACTTAACTGTTTTAATACATAGGCGCCTACTAGTACTGAAGTAAAGTTGTTTAAAAACAATATTGATCAGAGACACAAATTGGTTCGATCTATAATGTCATCTATTGATGCGATTGCTGGTATTTAGTTTTGTAATAGTTTTGCGTAAATTATTGTTTCTAATGCATTTTTGTTTTGTTCATGATATCTCCAGCATGTCCAAGATCATCGATCGTTATGAGATACAACATGCTGATGAACAAAAAGTCCTAGTAAGTTAGCTAAGAACATTATTCTAAGGGTTTTGATGTTGTGATATGATAGAAGAGCCTGAGATAAACTCATTGTTTTGAATTTCTCATACTGGACTTTATTCTCTTAAGTTACATTTATTGATTTTCTTCAGAAAACTCAAAGAACTTCACAATCTTTTTGGCCATTCCCTTTGTTTTCTCTTTGTCCTAGGATCTTGAGGAAAAAGCTCGGAATTATCTTCCACACAAGGAGTTGCTAGAAATAGTCCAAAGGTCAGCACTAAGATACCTTTATCCCCCTTTTCTTCTGATAAAAAATATATTTTCTTTTCTTTTGGAAACTTATGAATACAGAAAGCTTGAAGAACCAGTGGATAATGTAAGTGTAGATTCCTTAATGTCTATGGAGGAACAGCTCGAGACTGCTCTGTCCGTAACTAGAGCTAAGAAGGTATCTATGCTGCTACTAAGTGATTGTACCAATTTCCTAAAAATGTTTTGTTTAGTTAGATTTACAAGAATAGTCTTTTAACAATCCTTAATTAATGTCTCGTTGTAGACAGAACTGATGATGGAGGATTTGAAGTCCCTTCAAGAAAAGGTTAGTGCTTTGGTTTTTAATTGCTAGCAAAGCCATATGTTGTAGGGTACGCTGATTCTTAACCTCGGAGTCTGCAGATTACTAAACCAAGAACTGTTAGGTCTTGTCTTAGTTCCTGATTTATTCTTGGTTTTATTTATATGAAACCCTAACCATAACAAATGAAAAAAAAAAAAACATGTTGAATTTCTTGATCAAGACTTTTTTCCGTGGATGAGAATTACCGAATTTGGATGGCGATGATCAGATAGCTTCTAAAAACTTGTTAGAAACTAATGACCTTTACGATCTTGTCCAAACAGGAGAAGTTGTTGAGAGAAGAGAACCAGTTTCTGGCTAGCCAGGTGACAAAAACACAAACTCTTATGCTCTATGAAGCTGAGTAATCATATTTGATACACTATATAGATAGAAACACCAATACACTTGCTCAAATATGTAGATTAATTTCTTGTTAATGTTTAGTAGCTGTAGAAAAACTAAAAGAAACGAAAGAAAGTTTCTTACAGATGGGGCAGAAGACGTTTCTGGTAACCGAAGGTGAGAGAGGAATGTCACCGGAAAATAGCTCCGGTAACAAAATACCGGAGACTCTCCCGCTGCTCAAGTAATCATCATCATCAACGGCTGAGTCATAGCCTGATTCAGAATTACAAAAAAAAAAAAAAAATTGTAAATTAGAAAAAGTTGCATAGTCTCAAACCTTTTTTTTTAATCTTCCTCTGTGTGGAAATTAAGGTAAAAAAAAAAAGAACTTTTTTATATACGAAAAAGTATTGTAAAACTAAGATAAAGATGTCGACCTTTGTTGTACCTTCGTAGACAAGATCAGAATTCGTGTGTTTGTTTTCTTGTCTGCAAGTACGGGATTGGATATATAAATATGTTTTTCTTTCTTCAGCGTGAAGAACCCTAGATATCTTCAGCTTGTTTAATCAGTTTTCTTACCTTAGGCGGCATAGTTTTCGAGTTTCTTATAGCTTGACCTTGATTGAACCATATCAGATATTTTGTACTTTTTTCTAAGTTTATTAGTTCTGCTTTTGAGGAAGTCCAAAAATAGTAAGGAAAAAAGTTGGTACAACCTCACACAGGCCTTTACTTTAAATACATCCATCCAATAACGTTAGTAGCAAAGTCTTGATGGGCTTATATTTGCTTAATAAAGATACTATTTGGGCCTAGCAGAAGTGGGATTACAAGTTTACTACACGAACCCAGAAACAGTGGAACCGGACGGTAAGTGATGCGCGAATTGTCGTAGTCGGTTCGAGTCTTAACGAGACAATTACGAGTAAACCCCAAAGTAAATTCTAAATTTCGACATATGCATAGACGGATATACCATTTCTATTTATCATATTCAATTCAAAGCCATATCCTGTTTATTCGTTTTAATAAAAATCTCATATACTTTAATAATATTACAAAAATTTAAGAAACGTGAAAAAAAACCATACGACGAATGCATTTGTTTCACATTTTTGTGATCAACAAAGAAAGAGATAATAAGAAAAAAAAAAACACGCCCGCGGTGGCGCGGCAGGTGATTCGACATGCGTTTACACGTGTCTTAGCTATATCAAAACGAACCGTTTAACACTTCTCACTGACACTCTGTGTGTGTGTGTTTTTTTTTCTCTCTCTCGTTTAAACAAAAACAAAAGAAAAAACATACTTCACTGATTTTTTTTTTGCTTCACCAATTAAAAAGGGGAAAAAAAAAAAATAGAAGAAGAAGAGAATAAATAATAAAAAGCAAAAAAACGTTCATTGCCTCCGGCCAGTTAGACGGACATCAGAATCAAAATTAGGAGATAAGACTTGCCGGAGAATTAGAAGACATGGGAAGAAGAAAAGTGGAGATCAAACGAATTGAAGACAAAACCAGTAGACAAGTCACTTTCTGTAAACGACGCAATGGTCTCATGGAGAAAGCTCGCCAACTCTCAATTCTCTGTGAATCCTCCGTCGCTCTTGTCATCGTTTCTTCCACCGGAAAACTCTACAGCTTCTCCTCCGGCGATAGGTAACTAGCTAACACTATATTATTCCTCATTTTGTTAATCTTTCTCGAGAAACATAGAGAGAGGAACTAGAGAACTAGGGTTTTGTTTTCCCCCTTTTTGAATCTTTAAGCTTAGCTTCCTGTTTTGTTCTTCTCCATGATTGATGTGTAGCTTTTAACAGATTTAAAATTAAACAATGTAGTGGCTGAAGATGTTCTTGGTGTTTGTTTTGTGTCTTTTTCATTTTCTATTGTTTTTCATATATATATATATATATGTTTCAGGTTTTATCTTTTATCTTTTTTTTCTTTTGGGAATATTATTGCATGCACTTGGAGAGATTTTGCTACACGTGGTAATCATATTATATGTTTGTCTATTCGGATTTCAAGTCATCTTAATTTTTGTGTATACTTCATATAGAGTTACAGAAGAACAATGTACATTGTTAAAGTTTTTTAGATTAGTCCTCATTACCCTCTTTAATTCCACTCAATGCACCTCCGGTAGATTTGATATGAAGTAAGTAATGCAGCAGATTAAGGGTCTTTAGATTGGAATAGATGACACATTGTATATATAATATTTGGTTCTACACTTGTATTAATTGTAGATGATTTGTTTACTCGTTCTTTTTTTTTTTTCTAATGGTTTAATTTGTTAGTTAAGTAAAAGGTTTCTAGGTGATTTAAATGGTCAATTGTAGTGTATTTGCATTACTCCTTTGATCGGATATTGATTTCTCTCCTTTAATTTTTATCTATTATAAATCACACACATTTTGTTATATGAGCTTACGGTGACAATTGTATAAACCATTCGACTCCAAGCCCCAATCATGCGTACTTATTCAGTAGCTCTTTCTTTCTTTTCTTGAATTGTTGTTCCCTTCTGTTTTGCATTGCGTTAATAAAAAAGAACTGCGTTGAGTTATTGGGTCTCATGGGCCAAATAAACTAAGTTTCTACCATCACTTGGTTCCATACATTGTATCTTTTGTTTTTCCTATATAAATTTCTTACAATGACCCGAAGTGAGAGATCTTGTAGAAATGGGAATATAACCTTTTGCTGCTAAATATAAATTTTTAGCATTGCCTTGATTTTAACAGTACAAATGCTTGATCATCAAAGTACATATGTTAAACTATAACATGCACGAATTATAGGTAGGATTTGTGGAGCTTTTTTTTTCCTTTTGCTTCAAATTTTTACTTTCTTTTGGCTTCAATTTTACTCTAGTAGTAATTATAGCTAATTTCTTTGGTAGCTTTTTGATACCTTAATGTAGTGGTACTATACTATACATAAAAAGTGTTTCACTTGAGATTGTGTTTCTTATATGCCTCACTTATTACATAGTTTCAAATCACAACTTAAGTAGGATGTTTTTAGCAACGTGGAGATCAATTAAATCAAATTTCACTATGTAGATTGAAATCTTGAATAGACCACAAAGTATGAATGAACTTGAGGACCTTTTTTCATACAAAACAAAATATCATATAGGATAGGAGTAGAACAAACTATGATCGATGCCTATAATTGAAAAGAATTCAGGGGGCTGCAAAGTTGATTACATATAACGAAACCATAGAGATGAACTTGGTTGTTATTGCAAAGTCAATACAACATGAGTAGAGTAGATTTACCTATATATACGCACGACATAAAAATGAAAGAGATTGTGGACTGCAAAATGGATACTAAAACCAAAGAAACCAAAAAAAAATAAAAATGTTAATGAACCTTATGTGCTATTTTTAGCTATTTACAAGCTTTGAGGAAAGGTTAATTAACACTAATTGATTCTATAATGCAAATAAATGATATAGAAATAACATGTCATAGAAACTTTCTTTCTCTCTACAGAGTCTCATCTTACTATTATATGTGTTTCGTAGTTTCAAAATAATTTAGCATAGGTTATTTCTAATGTTTTTTTTGTTTATCTCTTGATCTTTTTCCAGCATGGCCAAGATCCTCAGTCGTTTTGAAATACAGCAGGATGCTGATCCTACAACCTCGGTAAGTCTTTCTGAGAACCTTGCGAGCATGGTTAAACATATCCATAGGTGACTGAGATGAGCACTCAGAAACTAGTTTACAGCCCATGGAGATGGTTGTTATGTTGATATTTTTTTTGTATTGCCTTTTAAAATTGTGGAGAGATCATAATATAGAGATACTATGCTCTTCACAGCCGGTATTGCACTAGAATGTCCACGGGATGGTTCCAAACTTGTCTTCTCCAGAGTTAGAATCATATCTTTTCATTATATACTCATTGCTCTAAAAGTCTTCCAACGAGATTTTGTAATTGAGATGAGCATGTATAAGCTTAGTTAGATTAGTCAATTTGAGATGGTTGTTACATGGATGCTTTGTATAGTGCATGCCTTAACATTGTGGAAAGAGATTGGCATAGAGATCGTTAGTTCTTGGTTTTAAACTTGTCGTATACCTACGTAACATTCGAGGTCTGGATTCATTTGTGTCTCTTGGAAACACAAGAAATTCAAATTCTTTCTTTCATGGCAGGATCTTGCAGAAAAAAGTAGGAATTATCTTTCACATAAGGAGTTACTAGAACTAGTCCAATGGTTAGCACTAAGATTCCTCTCCCCTTCTGATCAAATATTTTTTTTTTTTTTTTTTTTTTTTT
>NC_025702.1:19470830-19480454 GCF_000633955.1 Camelina sativa
AGATATTTTTTTTTTTTTTTTTTTTTTTTTTTTTTTTTTGGCTTCTGTTGATCTATGCATATAATATATACAGCAAGCTTGAAGAAGCGAAAAGCGATAATGCAAGTATAGATTTTCTAAAGTGCCTGGAGGAGCAGCTCAAGACTGCTCTGTCTATAACTAGAGATATGAAGGTATAAATGCTGCTACTAAGTATAGATTTTTTAAATTTCAAGAACAGTGTTTGGATGTAGCACTTCAGATCAAATTCTCCAATTTGACAGAATTCTTAATGTATTTTGGCAGACAGAACTAGTGATGGAGTTTGTGAAGACCCTTCAAGAGAAGGTTAGTGTTTTCGTATTTACTCCCATCCCAACTCCCAAGCTATGCTGACTCTTGAATCCTCTTAAACTCCGAGTCTAGAGATCACTAGACCATGTTAAGCTCTCTAGATATGTCTTGTGGTCTTGTCTAATTAGCTCCTGAGTTCTAGTCTTGGTTGCAGATCAGAAGGGTAACGTTAAAATGTTAATTATAAATTTCACTCTCCCCTTGGATGAATCATCAAAATGCTAGGAAGATGTTAATTTTAGAAAAACTGATAAAGTTCTGATGTTGTCAAATAGGAGAAGCGGCTGAGAGAAGAGAACCAGGTTCTAACTAGCCAGCTTTCAAAGGTACCATCTCTTATGTTTCTTTCTAGATACTTGCAGATACTACGTACTTCCGTATGACAGTTAAGGACTCTGATATGAATTGTAGAACTGTTCTGAGCTAATATAACTCTAGTTTTTTTTTTTAATCTCTCTTAACTTGAGAAACATGCTTTTAAACTGTAAGAAAGTTTCTTACTGATGAAAGAGTTAAGGACTGATATGGATGCTACAAAACTATGAGTGAGACTTAATAGTTTTTTTTTTTTTTTTTTTCAAAAATAAAACCATGCTTATAAGATGTAGATTCTTTAAGTAATATATACTGTTATATTATATCGATATAGGAAAAAAATATAATATAAAAACATATATCTTACAGATGAAGAAGTCTCTGGAAACAGAGGATAGAAGAGCAATGTCACCAAGAAAAAGCTCCGGCAAGAACCCACAGGAGACTCTCCTGCTTCTTAAGTAACCACCATCACCAAGACACCAACGGCTGATTCAAACATTAAAAAATGTAAAAAAAAAAAAAAAAAAAAATCTGATTTGTAATTCGCAAGGAAAGCTACATGTGTGAAATATCCTCTTCTTCTCCTGCTACGGAAAGATTTAAGGGAAGCATCAAATAATGTATTTATTTTTATTGTTACCTTCGGAGACCAGATGATAAGTATAGTGTTTGGTATGTTGTTTTCTTCTGAAAATAGGAATTGGTGAGTGTATCCCTAAAAGTTGTGCTTTCTTCAGCGTGAAGAACCCTAAGGCCAAATTTATTTACTTTACCTTCGTGGCAAAGTTTCAGATAGTTTTTTTAATTTTTTGAATTTTTCATTAAGATAATTCTCCTTTTTTTTTTTTTTTTTTTTTTTTAAAAANTTTTAGGTCGGTAAAAGACTTGTCTTAGCTGTCATTGTTAAGCCCAACTTCGGCCCATTAAAAAATGAAAATTCAAATTTGGTTAAAGAGTAATTTCCAATTCAAGGTGAAACTCTGTTTTTTTTTTCAAAAACTTATTATCTGATATATCCAGAAAGTTTAGCTGGCATTATTACTACTACAAGGCCCAGCCCAATATTTTTGTTTTTCGTATGGTCCAGACCAATGATAGTGCTGCGTACGGCCCAATACATAGTCATTAATGTTGGTGGGACGAACCAAATTGAACCATTATCAGTCATTAGCTGGCAAAGTCGAAACCGGATCAATATGTATATGATGAACGATAAGTTTCAACATAATATATATTATTAACGAAGAGGATAATATAACTAATCGAAAGACGCAAGAAAATAAATAAAACGCGGTCGCAGCGAATTCGGCATGCGTTAATACGTGTCTAGACTCTATCAAAACGCGTCGTTTAGCAGCTCTTTTTTTATTTTATTTTTTATTTTTTTAGTATCATTTTTTGTTTCTGCATTTTTATTCTTTTTTATTTTTGAGCAAATTTTTCATCTTTTTTTTTTTTTTTTTTTTTTTTTTTTTTTTNTATGATTTTTATTCCCTAATTAATAATGCCAGTGAATAAAAAAAAAAATGGAAAGCGTCTCCGACCAAATAATACAGACATCAGAATCAAATTAGGGCAGTAGACGTGTCGGAGAAAGAAGCCATGGGGAGAAGAAGAGTTGAGATCAAACGAATTGAGGACAAAAACAGTAGACAAGTCACTTTCTGTAAACGACGCAATGGTCTCATGGAGAAAGCTCGTCAACTCTCAGTGCTCTGTGGCTCCTCCGTTGCTCTTATCATCGTCTCTTCCACCGGCAAACTCTACAGCTTCTCCTCCGGCGACAGGTATAACTAACACCATTCTTCCCCTCCTCTTATCTTGTAGATTCCTTTTTTTTTTTTTGCTCGAGAACTTTGCAACTAGCTAGGGTTCTTCTTGTATATGTCCCCTTCGAATCTATATAGCTTGTATATATCTTCTTGTTTTGAACATCTTCAAATAATCGATGTGTAGGTTTTAGTTGAATCTAAGATTTTAAACAATGTGGTGGCGGACGAATGTTCTTGGTGTTCGTTTTTGTTCATTTTTAATTGAATTTTGTTGGAGGGATTTGTTTTTTTTTTTTTTTTGCATGCATTTTAATAGATTCGTTTCTACACGTGGTAATCCGTAATTCATGTTTGTTTATTGGTATTTTCAACTCAATCTTTAGCTGTTAATAGTTTTGTAAGAACAATGTACATTGTTTAATTTGAGATTTAGCCTAGGCACTCCTTTTTTACCCAATTCAATGCACCTCCGGAAGGATTTGTTGAGAGAAATTACATTAATTGGGGTAATGCTATGGATCAAGAGTCTAGTGGAAACGAGTCCCATTTGTTTCTTTTTATTAGTTTGCAAGTGTGTATTCTAAGATGATTTACTACTTTCTCTTTTTGTTGATTTTGATGGTCAAATGTAGTTCTTGGATAACTCATAAATCAAATTTGCACAGATGCTTTATTACTCCTTCGGTTGAGTATATATCGATTTTCTATCTTATTTTGTCATCGATAGATCACACACGTCCACTCCTAGTAGCACGGCGGTGACACTACCAAAAACCACAAGGCTATAAGCCCATTTTCATCAATTTTGTCGACTTTTAATTGTAGTTTTTGTGTGCATATTGTAAGGTGCATGTGTATATGAATTATTAATGACTAGCTCTTCCTCTTGTAGTTGTTTCCTTCTCTCTTGAAATGTTTTTTTCTTTATATTTTCTTGTTGAGGTAATTGGGTCTCATGGGACAAATTGAGTGAGCCTCTACGTTCATTTGCATGTATCATGCACAAATTGTAGATAGAAGTAATGGAACTTTTTATTTTTTGGTTCAAGATTACAACCTATAATGCTCTATAGTAGACCACCTATTATGGTCTCTTATAAGACCTAGAGGCGCCATCATGCATACGTTAGCTTTCGTGGCGTGTCTTTGTGGGCTTCATTGGGCTCAATCCTATCAATTTGTAACATTCCCTGAAATGCTAGACCCGTTTTCTTTGCTTATCAGTTTGGCTGATTGAGTGAGTGCTTCAATACTGTGTGGAGGTTAGAAGGTAGAGTTATAGCTTTTCATATACAATTGTCAGTTTTGCACCACCTTTTGGAGATTTTCACTTACAAACATGAATTTTATACTGATTTTTTGTTTTAAGGGCGAATATATTTTTCAATTAGCCATCTAGTTATGTTAATCTCGACTGCTGTTAGTTTGAAAGTATAATAAAGAATAAGATCATTGATTTAGCTTTGATAATGATAAGATGTATAGTGAGTAATTTAATACTCGAAGGAAAAAACTGCTCATATAGTACATATATGACTCTAAAGTTGATTAAAGCTGTTACTGCAAAGTTAGAAAGTAGATATTAATTAAAATGAAAGAGAAAATTGTGAACTGGAAAAATAAACTGAAGTCCATCATATTCATATTATATATGAATATTTCGTAAAAAATTTTTTTTAAAAAAACTAGTAGTTAACAAACCTTCGCTTATTATTTAAGCCATTATGCACTGAACATTTTTTATATAGAAGCCTTAAGTAATGTTACCAAAACTGTGATTTGTTGAGTGTAGTAACACAAATTGATGCTATATATAACTCAAACTGACATTATATATATATAGTAGAATTCTTTCTCTATAAAAGTCTCTCTCGATTTATGTTTCGTAGTTTTGGCATGGATTGTATCTAATTGTCTTTTTCGTTCTTTCTTGATCTCTCTCCAGCATGGCCAAGATACTCAATCATTATTATGAAACACAAAATGTTGATGATCGTAGAACCGTGGTAAGTTTTCCTTAAAACCTTGCATATCTGGTCACGGTCATGGGTACAGTAACTGAGATGAGCATTTAGAAGATAGATTATAGTCCATTTATGTGGATGCTTTATGTAGTCCCTTATCGTTGTGGGTAAAGACTGGTGTATGGAAGTTTTTGCACTAGAAATTCTACAACAAGGTTGTAAACTTACGTATATACCAAACCAAGTTTCTCTAGGCGTATAATCATACTCATTGCTCTCAAAGCAGTGTAAAGCATATATATAATTAGAAGGTTTTTCGTTCTTCATACATTAGAAGGTATACGACAAGTATCTAAGCTTATCGTATACCAAATCTAACTCGAGTGTTAGAAGCATTTGTGTTTCTTGGAAACACAAGGATTTTACATTCTTTCTTTCATGGCAGGATCTTGCAGAAAAAACTCCGGATTATCTTACAAACAAGGAGTTACTAGAAATAGTTCAATGGTAAGCACTAGGATCCCCTTTTTCCACCCTCGTCCTCTAATCAAAAAAAAGTTCTCTGTTCTTTTATTATGGTAATCTATGAATAAATATGCAGCAAGCTTGAAGAAGCGAAAGGTGATAATGTAAGTATAGAATCTCTAATTTCCATAGAAGAGCAGCTCAAGAAAGCTCTGTCTGTAACTAGAGCTAGGAAGGTAAATATATGCTTCTATCTATCTACTTCGTTTTCCAAGAACAGACTTTGGATCTTGCGTGATTTTGGATCATGTTTCCCAATTGACACACAATCCTCAATGTCTTGTTGCAGACAAAGCTAACCATGGAGCTTGTGAAGACCCTTCAGGATAAGGTTAGTTTCTTTGGTTTTAATCACTCTCTCGCCCATTGTAGGCTAGCTATGCTGATTCGTGAATCCTCTTAAACTCAGAGTATGCAGAACACTAGACCAAGTTTAGCTCTCTAGATATGTCTTTTGTGATCTCTTGTCTTTAGTTCTTGATTTATTTTTGTTGGTTTCATTTAAATGAAACTCTAATGAAAGTTGATTATTAAAAAGACGTTGTGAAAATTTTGATCAAATTGGTGAATTCACCGAACTGCGATGAGGATGTTTTAGAATATGTTAGAAACTAGATGACCTTTTGATCTTGTCCAAACAGGAGAAGTTGCTGAACGAAGAAAACAAGGTCCTCGCTAGCCAGGTAACAAAGACACAATCTCGTATGGTTCTAGAGGCTAATTAATCACCTTTACACACAGTATAGATGGACACTGGATAGAGAGACACAACATGCACTTGCCTATACTACTACATACGTATGAAAAGCTAAAGAGACTTTGATAGATCATAGATCATATTTTATATATATATATATATATATAACATGCTTTCAAAATCTTTATTTACAGTTGATAGTTTAGGACCTTAATTAATGGATTATACATATGAATACATAATTAAAATAAATAAATAAAATTGCAGAATACCATGCTTCTGAAATCTAAATCTTGTAGTAATCATATATATTAAGTAAAAGAAATGTATGGAAAATTCTTACAGATTAGGGAGATGAAGAAACTTCTGGAAACAGAGGATGAAAGAGCAATGTCACCGGAAAATAGCTCCAGCAATAACCCACCGGAGACTCTGCGGCTTCTCAAGTAACCAACATCATCGGCTGATTTTTCACCATCCTTCCTGATTCAGAAATAAAGAAATAACAAAGTTCATTTATATATTTGTAAATCATAAGGAAGTTCTCTCTATACATAATTATAAATTAAAAAAAATTATCTTTAATTTCTCCCCATGCTACGGAGAAGTTTAGAGAAGAAGAAAAAATATCAAATACAGATATGGACTTTTGTTGTTGTTGTTGTTGTGTTACCTTGGGAGAGAGGATCACAGACTGGTTTTTTTGTGTGTTGTTCTTATCCGAAATAAGGAAATTGATGAGAGTTTTAATTAAAGTTTTGCTTTCTTCAGCTTGAAGAACCTTTAAGGCCAAGACTACCTACTATTAGTTTTGTTATTTAATCGCTAAGTTTGTTGTTACTTTACCTTCGTGGCAAAGATACAACAGCATATTCTTTAGTAATGAATTTTTAGTTAGCTGTTAAATTTGATTTTTTTCTTTTCTCTTTTCAGGGAGAAATAAAAATTGTATTGATGATATCGATAACTCTGCTTAAAAGTAAAACCATACAAAAATAACTCAGTATAGCATGTTAAGAATTGTCCTAGCTGTCATGGTTAAGTCCATAATCGGCCCATCTGTTAGATATATCGGCCCATCATTAAAAAAAAGAAAAAAACCAACAAATAGACGGTGAAGTAATGATGTTCAGAATATTCGATTTCATTGATAGAGATACTAATTAAAATTAAATCGGTCAGATGATATAGTATTGTACTCTTAATTAAGTGATAATAAATTCGGAATATTTCGATTTTATTGACTGATGATACCAATAAACCAGGCAAGTGTAATTTAATTTCCGTTGAACTCTTACAGAATATTTATTTTCTATAGCTGGATTTACATATATGTAGTATTATATTTGGCAACGGTTACATATATGTAGTATTATATTTGGCAAGAAATAAAAGTAATTTCTACAAAATCTAGGTTAGACATGTAGAATACGATTATAATGTACTTCATTGGTCAGCACGAATACTAGAATGAACTTAATTTCCGGTGACATTCCTAAGAATTTATTGTCTATGTAATATATTATATTCAAAGTAGCGATATGATTCCAATGATAGAGAAGGTTAATAATAGCTATATATAGGGGTTGATGTTAGTAAAGTCAAGTAAAGTAAATCAAGAAGAGAAAACAACAACACACACATACGACATCATACCACCCACACACACTCAAAGAAGATGGAAAAGAAGTGTATGTTGTTGATGATGATAGTGATGACGATGGCACTGACGATGATGCCATTACCAGCAATGAGTGAATCATATGCAGCTTGTGAAGATAGGTGCATTAGTTCGTGCCAAATTTTCTTTGTCGAAAAAGCAAAATGCATTCACGATTGTATTGGTACCAAATGCCACAAGAAGCCACCTCGGTATGTTTGTAAAATGTTTTATCTCTCGTATATGCTTATATGGTGTATGTATGTATATGGATGTGTCCTGAGTCCTGACGTATGGTTTCTTTTTGGTGGCAATGGATTTGCAGGATGGCTGCTAAAGGAATGTTTCAAGAAATCAATGCTTAATTAGAAAGAGAATATAGAAGTTCCTAAACAGCGATGTTTTGATAATAATGTTTTAGTTTTTTTTTTTTTTTCTCATATTATATGATTTGAATAATAATAGTATTTCACCATCAAATATCTTTCCAGTGCCATTGCATGAGTGCCATTGCATGTCGTCAACATATAACTTCATATGTAGACATTTCAACCGTTCTCAGGTCAATTGGTACAATAAACCTCAGCTGTCGTCGTGGCTGAGTCCAGATTCAAAAATGGTCCCGGCCCATCCTAACACTGGCTATCGCCTCCTCTCATCAAACTTTAGTATATTATTAATAATCATTATTCATCAAATCCGATATTTAAATCCTTTATAAATTAACAACAAAATTTTAAAGCAAAACCAGATCTTCATTCATGATTAATTACTGCATATGTAAGAAATATACGTAATATTTGTCGGTTCTTCTTAATAGTTACAAAAAGAAACATAACTAAATTAAATCATTAATACAAAATCTTACTTACGTATATGATTGAGTATTAAATACTTCATATATATAGCTAACTTTTCTGTCAAAATGTAGACAGCTAACTTTTATTTTACCCCAAGCTTTATTGACTAATATTGGTTTTTGAAAAAGTATGTAAATTTTAACGATCCAACAAAACAACACAAACTTTAATAGTATATATCTATATATATATATATTTTTGGAGACATTTAGCAAATAAATCATGTAGTTGGAACTTATTTACAAGCATGCCATTAGCATCAATTATAAATTTATTTTTCATTTAATTTATTAATATTAACTTTCAATTTTTGGAAACAAGATTTCTCATCCTAATAAAATTTCCAAAACAATAGGAACCACTCCCTTTAACATTAAATATTAAGTTTATAATAAATTTAATTAATATTAAGTTTTCAATTTTATAAAACAATATTTTCTCCATAGAAACATTTTCTAAACAAATTATCTACATACATCTTGTGTCCATTTTAATAACCTTAAAACAATGTGGAATTCATGTCAATCCCAACAAATAACTGTTAACAACTTTTATTTGCATTTCACAACAAAACTATATATACTAAAGTTAACTGATTCTTTATAGATAAAACATACAAAACTACAATACAAAATTATCCTGTACATATATCTAAACAATTTAAAATAATAAAAATACTACTATCTCTTAATCAAAAAAAAACACAGTATATTTCTTCTATAAATTACTACTTATTTAATTGTATGTTATACACTTATACAATAATATAAAACAATAAACCTCAAACAAAATACTTTCTAATTTCTATATTAACTAATATATCTATATTTGTAAAGTTGTACTTTAAAAAAATACAAATTAAACATTAGTTATATATAATTAATCTATAAAACAAATTATATCTCTTTATGAAAAAATAGTACCGGTGTACGGCGGGTGAATATCTAATTATTTTATTAATTTATTTAATTCTAAGTTTCTAACACGAATTATAAAAATCCTACTACATCTGTAAGCATACTGTTGATTGATATTAAAACCTCCGAACTCCGAAGGAGCTGGCGCCATAATCTGATATTTTCAAACCCACTTAGAAAATTCGTTTTTATTTTTATTTTAATTAATTCGTTTGTTTTATCCCCTATTATCTTTTGCCATCAAAAATACAAGAAATCATTAGCACCCCTTCTGTTGATTAATTAATTAAGTAAGACTAATCGTATTTAACTTAACAATACTAGTAAAAACCAGTGTTCAAGAAAGCGGTCTAGGCGGCCGCTTAGGCGCCGTCTAGGCGCTAGGCGCTCAGCAGACGCCTAGATGACCGCCTAACCCGCTTAAAATTACATACATTTTATTTTAATATTTATTTTTGATTTTTAAATTACATATAATTAAATTATTATGTTTTATATCTATATACGTAATTATAAACATTTATATGTTGTTAATATAACTTAAATAAATGTATTTTTCTTACCGTTGTTTATATTTT
>NC_025702.1:19486944-19490318 GCF_000633955.1 Camelina sativa
CGCTCAGCAGACGCCTAGATGACCGCCTAACCCGCTTAAAATTACATACATTTTATTTTAATATTTATTTTTGATTTTTAAATTACATATAATTAAATTATTATGTTTTATATCTATATACGTAATTATAAACATTTATATGTTGTTAATATAACTTAAATAAATGTATTTTTCTTACCGTTGTTTATATTTTTTTTATTTTTATAACATATATTTTAATATAATTATATATATAATGTTTTATGTTGTAAACGCCTAAACCGCCTAAAACCGTCTAGGCCCCGACTAAGCGTTCTAGGCGCTAGGCGTTGGGTCACCGCCCAGATACCGCCTAACACTGGTAAAAACAAATTATGCTCAATAAAGGTGGAAAAAATAAATCAAACCCTAGAAACAAAATTAAAAAAAAAAAAAAAGAAACAATACTAGTGTCCTTCTCCGCACGATTTTCCAAGATGTATTAACACACACAGATTAATGTTTTAAGTAAAAGTATTTTAAATAATAACTTCTCTCTCTTTCCAATTTATAATTTGTGTTAAGAAGATATTGATGAATGAGTTCCAATAAAGAAGATAGCGACTCTGAGAACAGCCTCCGAAGCGAGATTAAGAAGAAGGTTCTCTCTCTTTCTCCTTCAATTATTATTATTTTTTTTAGATATAGATTTTGATTCTCTGGGAAAATGTCACGACGTGAAACCCATTAATTCTTTCGATTAATTAAATTTTTACAACATTCCTTTGTTTTAGTCAATTCTTCCTAAGATTTTCGGATCAAGACGATTTTGTAAAGAAGAAGAAGATGCGTCTAATTATATGAACAACAGAGGAATTAATGATGATCAAGACAACAACAACAATGGTAAATAATATCTTCTTTAACCGATTTACGTACATCACAAGAAAACAAAAATCATTCGATTCGTTTTTTTTTATATATATATATCAAATAATGGAAGTTGGATCATTATTCATGCCTTTTGATAGATTTGGAACGACGAATGGCTTCTCGGAAGAAATCGGTTCTTGACAACACTTCTCCAATGATTTGGAAGACTGCTTCTGGTATAATTCTGATCATCTTTTTCAATGTGTGGTTAGGAATTATTTGAGATTTTGTTGGTAACCTACCGATAAAATTTGACAAGTTTTCACATGATTACGATAGCGATGTCTAAATCGTACTACATTGTCAAATACTTTTTTGGATTTTTTTTTTTTTTTCCTTCTTGGACTCGTACGTCTCTTCGTCAAGGTCTTTAATCTAATTTAGGGTTTTCTTGACCCCTTGTTTTATTTCTAAGCAATGTAACTTTAGGGTCTTCTTTTTTATTCCCCTTAAATTTGTTAGAGAGGAAGTCAAGTCCTGGAATTGAAGGCTTGAATCTATCGAGTTTCGATAGGCCTATGGCTCCAACTACAGAGATTCGTGAACTCAGGTTTGATATCTAATCTAATCTATCTCTCTGTGTTTTTTTTTCGTTTTTTTGGTTTCAGATTCAAAACTCTCTGTTTTATGAAATCTCAGGGTGTTTCTAGCTACGTGGAACGTAGGAGGAAGAACACCAAACAATGATCTTAACCTAGAAGACTTCTTACTCGTTGAAGGCACAGCTGACTTATATATCTGTGGGTATGATATGAATAAAATTTGAAACTTATTTGGGGTTCATCATGGGTCTTAATAAAGTGTTTCAGTCTTTATAACGATTCTTGTATTGTTTTTTTCATTATCAGGTTTCAAGAGATTGTTCCTCTAAGTGCAGGAAACGTTTTAGTGGTTGAAGATAACGAGCCTGCAGCTAAATGGTTAGCTCTTATAAGTCAAGCTTTAAACAAACCGAGACAAGACTCTGTTTATTCAAACGCAGCTTTCTCTGCTTCAAGAACGACTTCTTGCAGTAGTAGCTGTGGTAATGAAGAATCAAGAACACCTAGTAGTCTCAGTTTCTTTCAAAGACCGAATCTTAAAGTCTTGAGCAGAAACTTTCGTGTCGATTCAAGTCTTTTGAAGACTTGTAACTGTCCGGTTAGTGATAATACTACTTCGGTTGGTTGGGAAGCTACGAGATCGAAAAAGTTTAGTGATCCTATGACAGATAACAGTAACAACAATGCCGAGGCTGAGAATTTTAGGGTTCATGAGAATTTCTTGTTTGATGATGTTCCTGCGACTACGAAGATGCCAGGACAAATGAGTTATCGGTTGATTGCGAGTAAACAAATGGTTGGTTTGTTTTTGTCTGTTTGGGCTAGAAAAGAGTTGATTCCACATATCTCTCATCTTAGACTTGATTCTGTTGGAAGAGGAATCATGGGTCGCTTAGGGAACAAGGTAAAACAACTTTTTTAATCGATATATAAATCAAAGATTCTGACACAAGCAAAAAAAATCTGAATTTTTCTGTTTTGTTTTCGCAGGGATGTATTGCTATCAGCATGTCATTGCACCAAACAAGCTTTTGCTTTGTGTGTAGTCATTTGGCATCTGGTGAGAAAGAAGGTGATGAGCTGAGAAGAAACGCAGATGTAGCTGAGATTCTTAAACATACTCAATTCCCTAAACTCACCAAGAACCCTATTTGTCGCGCACCCGAAAGAATCATTGATCATGAGTATGTTTCCTTGAAGTCATTATCATTCTCTCTCTATACAAGCTAATAAAAACCGCTAAAAGAATATGTTTTGGAATTTGCAGCCGAGTACTTTGGCTTGGAGACTTGAATTACAGAGTTGCTTTAACCTATGAAGAGACAAGAGTATTACTAGAAGACAATGATTGGGACACTCTTCTTGAGAGAGACCAGGTTTTGTATATATTATAAAAATGTTCTTCAAGTCTTTTGAATTCTTAATCCATTTCCCTGTTTATTAACTTCTCTGATCTTCAAATGATTCAGCTAAACATGGAAAGAGGAGCAGGAAGAGTCTTCTCAGGATTTCAAGAAGGTCAAATATTTTTTGCTCCAACCTATAAGTACTCTCAGAACTCAGATGCTTATGCTGGAGAAATGACCAAGTCCAAGAAAAAACGCCGCACTCCTGCTTGGTATATTATCCAAAGTTCTAATCCTAAAACACTAAACCATGTTTATTGTGGTGTTGTTTGGTTCATAAAAAGATCTGTTTTTGTGTGTGTTTTGAATTTTGGAATGTTTGCAGGTGTGATCGGATTCTGTGGAGAGGTGAAGGCATAGAACAGCTTTCATATATTCGTGGCGAATCGAGGTTTTCGGATCATAGACCGGTTTGCGCGATCTTTGCAGTAGAAGTTGATGTGAAGAGTCTGAACAAAGGTAGATTCAGGAAAGGTTATTCTTGTGCGGGTGCAAGATTGGTTGAAGATTGCATTCCACAAAGGCATAGTTTTTA
>NC_025702.1:19490852-19500678 GCF_000633955.1 Camelina sativa
AAAAAAAAAAAAAAAAAAGGGTTTTATTTCTTGATTGTATAGCTTTGGATCATCAACAAAACAACAACAAAAATTTCTCTGTTTTTTGAATACATTGTAACAACTAGAGAATATATATATTCCAAAGTTGAGATGTTTTCAATCTTGAGACATGTAAACATCTTTGTCTTCACAACCCATGTCCCATAATGAGAAATTTTCCCTGTTCATGGTCTGATTCGAATCAGAATGATCTGGTAATTGGTTCAAATCCACTGCGGTACTTGTTTGATCTTCAAAACCTTGATCAGAACAGTTTAAGTCATGTAACCTCTCGAACCAGAGATAGTCTAGCCAGTTTCCATCTTGATTATGATAATCTCTTGTGTCCTCTGCTCTCGAGCTGGCGCTATAATCATCGTCACTCGTAGTCATTGACCGAACAAACCCGTCCGAGCCACCGCTACTATGGTTCATCGGTTCTTGATTTCCGTAGAGACACTCGATCTCGTGACCTGTCCTCAAGTTCTTGTCCACGAATCCTAAACTCACATCACTCGAAGGACAACTCGAGTTTTGGCAAGTGTATACATTAGATAACATTGCCTCTTGTTGTTCCACAAACTCACCTTTTCTCTTGTTACCGAACGGTTCTTGATCGGCAAGAAAACAAGCATTTGGCGACCATTCTTGATCAGTCCTTTTGTCTTTCCTCAATGACACCGCCGGTTCTTGATCTTGCGCTACAAGAAAACAGGGGTTAAGTGGCGATTCTTTATCGAAACAAGTGAATCCTGAAGGTTCTTGATCTCTATCCTTGTCCTCGTCATCTGAGATTGTGAGGCGTTTGAGACGAGCTTCTTCTTGGTTCAACACACGAGACCAAGTATCAGTCTCTTTAGCCATCATCTTATCTTGCAAACACTTGGACTGTCTCGCGAGCCGTCTCACTCTTTCCAAATTCGGGGACATGTGTTTAATCACAGCAGCTAAAACGCTCACTTTCCAAGCTTTTCTAAGGTCGTGCGGTTTCCGATACGGTGGGGGACCGTGCTCAAACGCCGCAGCTCCTTGCTCTCCCCACCATAACTCCGTCCCGTTAGGCCACCACGGTGGAGCCAAACCTTTTTCCAACGGAAACCGCCGCTGCGGGGGCACGCAATGTTGCATCAAAGCTGATAACAAGGACCCTAACGTCGTGTCTTGTAGCTCGTGAAGCATGTGGATATACGAATTCGGGTCTAGAGATTCGTTTGACGAGATTAATTGAGCAGCCGCTAACGTCAAATAATCAGAAACAGCGTTTGGAGCGGTTTGATCGAACTGAACGTTTTCTTTCCACCAACGTCTTAAACTGTCTGAAGAACCGGTAACCGGTTTACCTTTTTCCGGCACGATTCCGTAAACGAAACCTTGAGCTTTGCAAACTTCCATAATCTTCATCATGTACTTCAACACCGAATCTTGAGAACGAGCCATTTTCTTGCGGCGTGAACCTTCTGCTCGGCGCACGATAGCGGAGGAGGAGACAGGGGAGGATGACGACGGCGAAGAGATGTTGTGATTGTCTCTCTTTTGTTGTTTGAGCTTACACATGAGGTTTCGATCTTTCCACATGCGTTTCTTGAGATCGTCGTAGCTGATGTCTTCACCGAAACGATCAAACTCGCCTTCGTCTTCTTCGAAATCATCGTCATCTTCGTCTTGAATTGGACTAAGTGGTTCTAAATCTTGGACCTCCACCATTTTTAGTGTTTTTGAGAGTATAGTTTTACTATAGTTATTAGCTATATATGATTCGTAAAGAGAAATGATCCCTTGCGATTGCTCGACTTTATGTTATATATACGTGATTGATATTGACTTTATTGGCGGTTAAGTTACATGTATAGATCATGATCTTGTGTCATATATCGTAATTGTTTTGATATTTTGCTTTTAAATAAGAAAGATATATAATTAAGTCTATTTATATGAAAAAGAGCTTGGAGGAGGTGTGCATGTTGGGAGAGGGACGTGTCGAGATCTGCTCGTCTTGTCTGGAACTATAATTGCATGTCCTAAGAAAGCAAAATGAAATAAAGTAATGTTTTGTTTTCGGCTCAATATAAAATAATGTTTTCATGTGGTCAAGAGTTTACCTTGGGGAATTAACAATGGGTTGTAACCTAAAATTCCGCTTGTGAATAAACTCTTTTTACATCACTAGCTAGGATAGTCATCCGACAGTTTGACATTTATTAAAGAACAATATGATGTCAGTTTGAAAAATTTTGAATGTTAAAGGATGGTTTTAATTGATGACAGTTCTAGAGGTTTGGATGTTTGTGAAGGATTTGAGGGATTACATGACCTCTGCAATTACGCCCCCACCACGTTTTACCCACGCCTTTATGATATAAAACTCGGTGAAAACATCAATTTGGAGCTTATGTAAGTTCATTACATTTGAAGGTCAATTCGTAAAACTTACACATGTAGTAGTCATAAACGTGGCTTTTTCTGACATTTTTATTACTTTGTTTTTTTTTGTTCTCCTGTGGAAACAACAACAACCAATAAAAAATACGCATACAAAAGGACCGCAGATTCTTGTCTATCCCGTATAAATTGTTTTCTCTTCTTTGCTTTGAATCAAAAGATCATCATTTCGATGATATATTATTTGTTCTTCACATTTTTAGAATCCAACTACTTGAGTATACTGTGAGTAAGCATCGGATTGCATAGCAATTGGTGCTCTAGTAACATGATCAGGAAGCTCGAACGCATCCACTAGTTCCTTGGCCACATTCCTTACTTGGAAACTCAAATACTCTGTCAGTTTATGAATTGCCTGCAAACAAGAACAAGATTTATGTTTTAAA
The DNA here is from genome assembly GCF_000633955.1 of Camelina sativa. Taxonomy (NCBI): domain Eukaryota; kingdom Viridiplantae; phylum Streptophyta; class Magnoliopsida; order Brassicales; family Brassicaceae; genus Camelina; species Camelina sativa. Next base: position 19,493,699 of record NC_025702.1, read on the forward strand.
CCATTGTTAATCGAGAAATAATAAGTCACCGATACAATTTGTGGATTGTTATATAACAAAACAAACCTTAGCTTTGTTAGGCGCCACATAATCAACATTACGGTACGTTCCTATATCTTTCCAGATTCGGTCCAATGCGTAAAGATCACAGGCTAGTTTCAGAGCAGCTCTTGCACTTGGGTCCGGACAGCTGAAGAAAGTACACAGGTTTGTAATAAGAGATTTACAAAACTTGATTTCTGAAAATTTTATTAAGGAAAGGTTTTGGTGTGATCCTTACTTTTTAACAGCTTCGATGAACTTGGCGAGAATGACTGATTCAATGTGAGATTCTGCAAGTGTCAAGAGATGATTCAAGCATCTGTTCCACGCACCGAAACCACCGAGAGTCTTTGAGTGCTTCTGCAATCTCGCTGCCACATTTTGTAGCAATCGCGATGTTCGATACTGAGGAGGCAAATGTAAAGAAAACAATTGTAATAAATGAAGACAGTGAGAGTCAGAGAGATTATATATGAGTAAACACTAACTCACCCGGAAAGCATCTAGTTGGAACTTTGGATCTCTTAGATGATCTTCACCTTCCCAACGTGCTGTAACAGGATTTGGCTGAGACAAATAAGTGTTCATTGATTCTCTCAAGTAGCTCCATGTAGCTGTCAACGTCCCGCCTTGGAACTTTTCTTTATAACGCTTCAATAAATCAGCAGCCACCTGAAAGGAAATAAACAAAACTATGAGCATGATTATATTTTCAAAAGAAGTGAAACGTTTCTTAAAAAGAGTGAAAGGACCTGTTGAAGAAGCACTGTGTTGTCTCCTTCAAATGTCTGGAAAATGTCATGATCATTTCTCAAGCTTCCAAATCGATTAACAGCTGCGTAACCATGTCCTCCACACGCTTCTCTGCAAACCGAGAGTGACTTGGCGGTGTAAGACGTTACATATGATTTGAGCCCAGCAGAGAGTGCATGGACATCAGCAACCAATTGCTCATCGTGAGTCTTCTTCATCTCTGAATATTTCTCCACGAGATATACAGTTGCAAAATGGTATGCATAGGTCGAGGCTAACATCGGCATGAGCTTGTGTTGTTGAGACTGGTAATCGAGAATACTGACCTCAGGTTGCTTTGGAGGACCAAATTGTTGTCTTAGAAGGGAATAACGAATAGCAATCGTTGCAGAGATTTTAAGGACGCCAACAGATGCATATGCAAGGCCAACTCGACCACCAACAAGCTCACCGAGTGTTGCCCCAAATCTTTTATTGATTGTTGGCAAACTACTTGTATATTTGCCATCTCGGGAGACATCTCCAAAACGATTGAGAAGATTATCTCGGGGTATTCTCACAGAACGGAACCTCAACGCACCGTTATCTACTCCATTAAGTCCCACTTTATGTCCACAATCTTGGATTTCAACACCAGGGAGAGTCTGGTGTGTTTTCATATCCCTTATGGGAACAATGAAGGCGTGCACACCCATATCCGAAACTCCTTTGGAATCATGAGTTGGAAGAATAAGCCTGGCAAAAACAGTGGCAAACTTCCCATGAACAGCAGCATTTCCAATCCACCATTTGATAGCTCCATCATTAGGTGTATCAATTACAAATTCGTCTTTAAGTGGATCAAATGTGGCTGTGGTCTGAAGACCTTGAACATTGGACCCTTGAGTAAACAAAAGAAAGATACTTAGTACAGGGTCATGACACTGAGACAGAGTATTAGATGCTGAGGAAACATTAGTCATCATCACTCACCATGGTGAAGTTCAGTCATGGCAAAGCAACCGGTGTAGTCGAGATTGTCAATGCCATCAAAATACTTGTCTCTATGCTTCTTGGTTCCCAAATTGAGCACAGATCCTCCCCAAAGACTGCAAATGTACATGTATAGAAAAATCAAACGCAGACTACGAGTCCCATATGTAAAACTCTTATGATACAAAACAAGATCAAACTTTTCCATCGAGAAGGACACCACAAAACAAAATCTTTAAATCTCTAAATTACTCATTCGCAGTAGGAAAAGTTAAAAGCTTTCAACTTTAAAGTTGATAGTGAAGCTATAAAAGTACTAATGACAAAACAAAAAGCTCAAATCTTGATATCTCCAAATCCAATGACGAAACAAGAAAAAGCCAAGCTCTATTCAAAATATTCAAATTCACTAACCTGTATTGAACGCCCATCTTAATCCCAAAGGACATATCAACACTTCCAACAGCTTCCATAATCGCGAAATACTTCTCCGGATCATCAGCGACATACCTAAACGGCCTAATCCCAGCATCTCTAACAAGCCCTAGCAGCTGATTCATACACAGCTCCCGATGATCGTCCTTGGAGATCTCGATCGGCGTCTGCAAATCGGGGCGGGAATTGAAAAAGTCGAAAACTTTCTCCTGTATATCCATATGTTTCCCCCTCATGTACAGCGACAAAGCTTCCCCGTTGACTTCCAACTTCTTCGACGACCTCGACGAACACCTCTCCGCCTGCACCAACGGTAGCGGCGGCGCAGTCACGTCGGGAGAAATGTGCGAAGACAATCTTTGGATCCTCCTCATCGCAACTAGGTCGGAAGAAGATTCCTCCTCCGCCCACGGATTCATCATCCCTCGCCGCGATTCCATTAAACAAAAACTTAAGTCTTGATGATGAAAGTTTTCACCTTTTCTCTTTGGATTACGAACGGAGAGAAGTGTAATGCTTTTACGACAAGGAAGATGACGTGGACACGTAGTTATCAAGATGACGTGGAGATATATTAGTGGATAGAGTTTTGGCTGGTTCTGGTGTGCTTTTCGAGGTGATCCTTCCTTTCCTGTCTGATAAGATTTTTTGACTTGACGTGGCACAACGAAGACTAAAAAAACCTGGGCTTTTGTTGTGATAAGCCCAGTGGGTTTAGATTAGTTTTGGCCCATTAAAAGAGTGCGGGACCGCGCGTGACTCCTCCTCTCTTCCCCCCGCTCCGAGTCCGACGCCCAAATTCGAAACGCAAAATCTTAGATCGGGGAAATCTTAAGATTAGTTCCCGCCTCAACAACCTCAAAAATAAACCCTAATTCTTCTCTCTCTCTCTACTCACACGTCTGTGACTTTTTTATATTCTTCTTCTTTTCTCAGCCAACGACGGATGCCAACATTTCATTGGTTAGTAACCCAGAACTCAATTTGATTTTGTCCTTTGTTGATTTTTAGGGTTCTTCATTTCTCAAATGTACGAATCGCTTCGGTTTCTTGCGTCCTCTTAGTTTACGATTCCGAATTTAAGAGGGTTTTGCTTAATTTCTTATTTTGGGTGTTAATTGAACTTGTTAGGGTTTTCTTGATTTAAAAAAAAAAAAAAAAAAAAAACTTCTTGTAAAAGTTTCGATTTTGGCTTCTTGTTTGAAAATGATAAGTTTTTTGTTTTGTGGTGTGGGTGAATTTGTAAAGATGACTGGAGATAGGTGCAGCTTAGTAGTGCCCAAGGAAACACGTCGTCCATTGTGTGATATGACTAATGTTCCAAGCAAGAGAGGGCTTTCGTCGCTTCTTGGTGATTTGCTTCTGAAATCTGGTGGTGATGATTCTGGTAAGAACCTTGTTGCTCGCGAAGGCTCCGGGGTTAAGTTTTCCAAGAGGTTGTGTTTAGTTGTTGACGACTTGGTCAAGGAGAGTACTAGGACTTGTACTGATACCATTCAAGGCTCTTCTTCTGATGATAATAAGAATCTCCATGTCAAAGAATCTCAGGGTGAAACCAATGCCGTTGATATGGCTGTTGAACCTTCTAAAGGTGGTAATGATGCTGTTAAGGAGATGTCTGACAAGGACTCGACTATGACTGTTTGTGCCAGTCAGACTGATGCTGTTACTGGTGAAGACTTAGCCATGACTGTGTTAAGTAGCAGCAATAGCAAAGAGGCGGGTTTGTTGTTGTCTAATTCTCAGAGCATCAAATCGTTTAGTATGAACAGATGTTCCAATGTTGACGGTATGGGATGTGTTAATCATAATATGGAAGCTAACGACGAGCTGAAATCTTGCTCTTGTTCTTTTTGCCTGAAAGGTTTGTCTGATTCTGTAGTGTTGTTTTTTTTGTTTATGATATCTTTATTGTTGTTATCAATAATATGATCTAACTTAGTTTTCTGGATGTGATGAATGTTTTCAGCTGCATATATCTGGTCAGATCTTCACTACCAGGATATCAAAGGTCGATTATCAGGTAAGTGTTAAAATCACACTGCAAAACTCTGATTCGAATAACATTGGTAAATAAGATGTGTGGTCATATAAATCGATTTTTAACGCAGTGCTGAAGAAGAGCCAGAAAGAAGCTAGTGGCTTGATCCGAAGGAATAGTAAAGGAAAGCCAGCGGATCCTTATGGATCTGAAAACTCCAATAACTCCACAAACACAGAAAATGTAATGGGTCAATGGACATCTCTGTTTCTTAACATGGAAGGCATCTTGGCTCGTGAAAGCAACCACCTTGTAAGTTCCTCAGAGCCTCTATTGGATTTTTCAGAACGTAACTTGAAAAAGTTTCTATTTTACTGAAACTTGGTTCTCTGTTTTGATGTCCGTTGTTATTTGATAACATGCAGCATAATAGCTTTGTAGCCATGAAAGAGTTAAGAGAGAATTGCAAGATTGATTTGGAGAGAGCGACGAAAACAACTCAACACAACAACAGTTAGGTACTGATTGTTCTTTACTGGTTTGAATGTTGTAAGACTCTTGTAACCTTATTCCTTATATTTCAAGCATCTCATGTATGTATTATAACTTCTATTGTCATCATTGTGATGTTGCATCTACGTTTAGTGTTAGACTCACTTGATTCTTCTAGCAAATTGTATCTGTCCTTTGAGAGTAGGTACAATATTGACCTCTGTGTTTGCATGTATGTCTATTCGACTTCTCATCCTTTTGTTTGCTGCTAATGTCCCTTACACACTACTTTTTGGGTTTATTATTATCTAATATGAAGGTTATTATTAATCAAAGTTTTCTTATATGTATTGTTGGAATTCCAAGTAAAATAAGAGGTAGCACCACAATATGTACTGATAATCAATAGAGGTCCACGGAATCATAATAAATATATTGATTAGCTACCTAATCATGTTTATTAGATTAGCAATGAAGTAATTAAGAATAGGGAGTATTGATTTGTTTCTGCTTTGACATGCAAAAGGTCAACTATTTAACATTATTTTGAAAAAAAGTTGGCTGTATAGTCAACGAATTAGCGGTTTCACCTCGAATTATTCTTCTTTCTTTAGTTTTTTGTTTTTCTTAATTCTGTTTAGAATGCTCATATGCATTTTATCAACTTTTTAAGTGTTGATACAACATCACACACTATTATAATAAATATAAAAATTTAGGTCGATTTTACGGTTTTTGTTTAAAATTCTCACACTATTAAATTTAGTGTGTAAACTGTCTTTCAATTTGTGAAAGATTCTTACAATTTAAAACGTTTGCAATAGTCAACATATGATTCAAATAGCTGCAAAAACAAAAACCGTAATTGATAAGTTTTGTATTCAGATTTATAGTCATGTCCCTGTTTCGTTCCAAAAGCTTAAAGCTTTGTGAATACTGATTAGCCAGCCGTTTTGGCTTACATGCTTGTGTTTGTAAACAAAGCTACTAATACAAAATGAGGTTGGTATAAAAATATCTTCAAAAAGCCAAGAGAAAAAACCAAAAAAAAAACAAAAAAGTAGAGAAGATTCACGAGAAGCAACCCAAGTCCCATGCTTTTCCTGAAGCTAACAAAAGCTCATTAAAAAATATCTAAACTTATACTATTATAGAGACATTGACCAAAAAAATTCTTATATAATATAGTTTGACATTGAACCTCATTTCCTTTGTTAAAACTAAGAGCCATACTTTCTTTTATACTATGTTATCTTATATTTAAAATTCCAATATAGTTATTTATTTAAAATGTCTAATTTCTAAAGTAATGAATCATCTTTGTCGGTTTTTAAATAACAAAAAAAGACTAAAGAAGGGAAGGAAGAGGAACCGAAGAAGTTGTTGTGCTAAAATTAAGAGTGAAGGTACCTTCCGTAGTTTACAAGTCTAATCCACGTAGGACACTACGTGCATACACGTCTACGTTGGCACTTTTTGATTTCACACTCAATGCTGATTGGTTCCAATCCTATATCATGTTACCTTTCATGATTTTATCCTACTTTACACATCTCCCTTTTCATAATTAGGATTATAAACAAAATAAAACCCTCAAAAATTCAATATCTAACATGTTGATTACAGTCATAATTTCAAATTCAGATCCTTCTTGTTTCTTTCTTCAACTTGAATGAGTACTATGTACACTTGTAAAAAGGTGTAAAAATTTATATTTTTGCCCTGAGTAATTGAGACACCAATAAAACAGAAACGAATTAAGTAGACATAACAATTGTCAACGCGTTTATTTCATACTAATATTATTATTATTATAATGCGTCATTAACTTAACCACAGAAAAAAAACCCATGGCCGAAACGAACACACATATATAAGCCAAAGTTTATGGCGAAACTATCAAACTCAAGATCGTGAATATTTCAAATATAAACAAAAGAATCATATATCTCTGTTCCTCACTTCTTTTTTTCTATTGTTTCTGGTTAACAAATGGCAATAGCTTTAAACATGAATGGATACATAGACGAGTTCACAAAAGCTCTTGAACCATTCATGAAGGTAAGTTCATCTTCTTCTTCTTCTTCTACCTCTTCTTCAAACCCAAAAACCTTAACTCCTAACTTCATCCCTACTACTACTAATAATAACCAAGTCTTGCCGGTATCTAACCAACCCGGTCCGATTGGGCTAAACCAGCTCACTCCAACTCAAATCCTCCAAATTCAAACAGAGTTACATCTCCGGCACAACCACCAATCTCGTCGTCGCAGTGGTCATCTCCTCACAGCTAAACCAACCCCAA
>NC_025702.1:19502225-19506807 GCF_000633955.1 Camelina sativa
AAAAAACCCCATGGCCGAAACGAGCACACATATATAAGCCAAAGTTTATGGCGAAACTATCAAACCCAAGATCGTGAATATTTCAAATATAAACAAAAGAAACATAAATATCTTTGTTTCTCACCTTTTTTTTTTTGTTGGTTAACAAATGGCAATAGCTTTAAACATGAATGGTTACATAGACGAGTTCACAAAAGCTCTTGAACCGTTCATGAAGGTAAGTTCATCTTCTTCTACCTCTTCTTCAAACCCAAAAACCTTAACTCCTAACTTCATCACTGATAATAACCAAGTCTTGCCGGTATCTAACCAACCCGGTCCGATTGGGCTAAACCAGCTCACTCCATCTCAAATCCTCCAAATTCAAACAGAGTTACATCTCCGGCACAACCACCAATCTCGTCGTCGCAGTGGTCATCTCCTCACCGCTAAACCAACCCCAATTAAAAAAACCAACGTGGCAACCAAACCGGTTAAGCTATACAGAGGCGTAAGACAAAGGCAATGGGGCAAATGGGTAGCTGAGATTCGCCTACCTAAAAACCGAACCCGGTTATGGCTCGGTACGTTCGAAACGGCTGAACAAGCTGCGTTAGCTTACGATCAAGCAGCACATAAGATCAGAGGAGACAACGCTCGTCTCAACTTCCCAAACATTGCTCTTCAAGGAGACTACTACAAACATACATTGTCTCCGTCTATCAAAGCAAAGATCGAATCCATCTGCAATAGCTCTGATCTTCTTCCTCTGCCTCAGCTCAAGAAACAGGCCAAAACAGAGGACGTGTTCTCTGGTTTTCATTATACGGGTACTAAACCGGAGAAAGAACCGGAATTTGATGATAAATTCGGATCCGGATTCTCGGGTTCTTCTCCTGAGTCGGATATAACGTTGTTGGATTTCTCAAGCGACTGTATGAAAGAAGATGAGAGTTTCTTGACGGGTTTGCACAAGTATCCTTCTTTGGAGATTGATTGGGACGCTTTAGAGAAACTCTTCTGAATCCATTCGAGCTTCTTAACTCTCGTTTGTTTATAAATTTGTTAGAAGATTATTATTTTCAGAGCTTTGTAATGGTTCTCCTCATGGAAGTTCTTGTTCTTGAACCTAACTCTGTTTCTCTTTGTTTTTAATGGGCCATTTATTGGGCTATATATATTTTAAGAGCCCAATATCTTTAATTAAAGTCGAATCCAATATAAACTTATGGACTTCTTTTTTATAATGGACTTGAATTATTTGAAGGGAAAAAACAAAATTCAATATATTTTCATAATTATTTGCTTAGTTGTTCTTGTTCTTTTTTTTTCCTTGTTAATTCAAGATAAAATTTCATAACGTATATCGAAAAGAAAAAAAGTCGAAATAACCTTATTATATTAAACGTTGAGAGTGACCAACAATAATCAAATTCCAAATGAAATCCTTTAATATGTCAAATTTAAAGAACTAATTAACCATCTTGGTTAGTTGAGAATGACAGGGAAATTGGTAAACAGTGACACGTGTCAAATAAATTGTGGCTCCCCATTGTTAAGGCATTCTCATTCACATGCATCACCATGTGCACATTAAATCATATACTACTACTACATAGGTTCATGATCCTTTTTTAAAAAATGAACATTATGAATGGTTGATTTCGAAGCGTGGACCGACATTTCCAACGTCGACACGTGTTAAGGATCTACGAGAAGTCCAACATGCATATATGCATGGTGAGGGACAAATGATAATGGACATGAAGTGGAACACGTACTTTAACATGTAAATTCTCATGCGGTGCAAGTAACTGACGAAAATTTTGTCCTTTCTTTGTTTTTTTCTCTTTGATTTAGAGAAATTGTACTTTAAAAGTCTTTAATTGTATATAAAATAAAAAAAAGATTTGGAAGTTGAAGAATTTGTCACGACTCGGTCTTTGTTCGCACAAAGTACTCTGAATCTTTTCATGTCGCGAAATAAAGTTACGGGCCTACCAAGGATATGTGTCTAGGTCTCACTAGTCGACAATCTACATCTTATTTAACTCGCGCATTGAATTTTTTTGTTAGTTATATATGTTGTTTAGAAATTGTGAAGAGGAATACGTACAAGAACTAAAATATGATTATATATTTCATAAAAATGATACACATTTGGCATTGTAGTTTTACAAAAGGTATCATCTATATATATACCCCCCTTCCCTTACAATAGCCTAACTTGAAAAGTAAAAAATTTGCCTTCAAGCAATAAAGATAGATGGCTATAAAAATATATAAATATATATCCCCAAGTTGATAAAAGTTCCCTGTTTTTCTTGTTCATATAATCTCTTTTTCTAAAAGAAAAGAATTATGATGAACAAGATCAACCTATATGAGGATCTTGTACAATGTTCCATCCATAGGTTAGGGATGTACATATTATCTATATATATATATGCACCTATGGTTACGATTATTATTTATTTAACTAAAAGACTACTAAATGTACTTCATTGCCCCTTCCACGTTTATTGCTGCGTTTGTTTCCACTCCACCAACCGTCTCAAGAAATCCATTACCTGTACATATTACAAGAAGGTCATTATAATTGCGTAACTCGTAGTATAAACATACGGTTTGATACATCTATTATTTTTAGGTTAACAATAAAAAAAATGTTTTGTTTTTGCATAATAGTACATAAGTGCTTGCCTCAGGTGGGTCTTGCAAAGAATACGACGCACTGGTGTCTTTTGGGAACTTGGAGACAAGAATGCCAAAGCCTTGTTCTCTCTCTCGTAGCAGCTAATTTAGTGTATGACATTTGGTTATATATATCGGGAGTATTATTCACAATAACTTCGAATACTTACAAATATATATATATATATATGTTTACAATTTTTATTTGAATTGTATACCTTAAATGCATCTTCATCGGTTTTGTCATCCCCAATGTAAATCGGAAATACTTCGTTAGAGTTTTCAAATCCTGAAACATATACAGAGAGTTCTAAATTTTAGAATTGAATATTCTAATTTTGAAAAAGGTACATTCATGCGCCATATATTGATTGTTGATGAAAAAGAGTCTCACCGAGTGACTCCAACAAAAACTCAAGAGCCTTGCCTTTGTCCCATTTAACCATAGGTCGGATTTCAAACACCTGTTTAAAGTACAAAAATTACTTTCCAAATCATATAACTAATATTATAAAACTAAGATACGTTAATCCAACATTCACCAACAAGAAGATGTCACGTCATAATACCTTTCGACCTTGAGAGAGTTTCAACGTCGGATATTTCTGTACCACCGACCGAACTTTTAAAGCCAGTTCGCTCCATTTCTGATTTTTAAGATCATCATTCACTGTATTAGTTTTGATTTCTTATAAACATACATTAATCGGATTTTTTCTACTTTTTTTTTCTCTTACCTTCTCGTCGACACAACGGAAGTGAACAGAAAGACAGAACTTGTTGTTCTCCACTTTGGCTCCTGCTGTTGGTTTGGTTTTCTCCACTAATTGCTTATAAACCTGAAGAAAAAAATACTTAATTAAATTAGTAAGTTCTAAGAGATTAAAAACACACAGGGAGATGCAGAATAAACAACAATTAATAATAACACAAATTTAATTACCTCATCGATCATGGGAAGAAAGTCTCCGGCTGGTTGGTATAGAACAGATGGTTTATCCTAAAAAACAAAGGTAACTTTTGATTAAACAAAAAAAAAATGAAGGGAAATCAAGATTGAAGTTTAGTACTCATTTGTGTGTAAGAATCTACCTTATTGTATCTTGAGAAACCTTTAGTTGGCCCCTTAATGTCCATTCCATGGCTTCCAGCATAATACAGTTCTGCTAGCTTCACAAAGCTGTAAACCTACAAAAATTAAATAAAAAACATATGAAATTGTAATTGGTTCATTAACAAAATTTGTTACGAAAATGGGAAATAAAATTATTTATACAAAATGTACCTTGTCAATGCATCTACCAGTAACTATAGAAGTTGGAAAAGATTTAGCCATTTTTTTCACTGTTCTTCTCATCTGTGAAAAACACAACATAGATTAATAACTACAAAAAAAAATAGAGATTAGAACAAAACAAAAAAAAAAGGAATTTTTTCTTAATTAATTATAACAACCTTGCTAGACATGAAAGCTCTGTCTGGATCATCGACGATTGGAGAAAGAGTACCGTCATAATCAAGAAACATGACGATTTGTTTCCCTCTTGCAGCTTCGATGATACGTTCGAACATGTCTAGTGCTGATGGATGTCGTTTCTGGTAGGAATTAAATTAATACAAATAACACATATTTTAGAAATTTATGCAAGAAACGGAGTTTTTTTTGGGTACTGGAAAAAAAAAAAAAAAAGTGGAGCTTACGATCCAAGAATTGAGTTCTTCTTGTGCGGAGAGAGAAGGAAGTGATTTGAGATGGGTAGGAGAAGAAGCTCTCATGGAGTCAACCCAAGAGGTAAGTCTTTGACTTTGAGCTCCATTGATCTCAAGGTTTTTGAGGAGTTTTTTCTTGGAGATTGAGATGTAACCAGGAGCAGTCGGTGGCTTTTGAGCGGAAGGAGTAAAGACCGAG
>NC_025702.1:19513496-19514467 GCF_000633955.1 Camelina sativa
AAAAAAAAAAGTGGAGCTTACGATCCAAGAATTGAGTTCTTCTTGTGCGGAGAGAGAAGGAAGTGATTTGAGATGGGTAGGAGAAGAAGCTCTCATGGAGTCAACCCAAGAGGTAAGTCTTTGACTTTGAGCTCCATTGATCTCAAGGTTTTTGAGGAGTTTTTTCTTGGAGATTGAGATGTAACCAGGAGCAGTCGGTGGCTTTTGAGCGGAAGGAGTAAAGACCGAGGAGTTGGACACTGCAGAGACAGTTATGATCCCTGTCTTTGCGTCTGATACGACGACGTTTTGGCTCACCATTTTTATAAAAACTATGAAACAGAGTAAAAGAAACAGGGGATTTCCAGAACAGAGGAGGTGAAGTGAGATTGAGTGTTCTTCTCGAAAAAAATCGAGAAATCTTGAATTGAGAAAGTCAGAGATTGAAGATGTATTTCTAAAGAGAAACGAGAGTTGTTGAGAAGAAATGAAGGAAGACGAAGTGAAATTGCTCTGTTCTTTTTTTTAGGAATCTGGTAAGTGTTTCTTGAAGTGTTCGAAGAGACGAGAGAAAGAGATAGTGTGGGAAAGATGCGAGGACCAAGAGGTGGGTTTTATAGAAGAAGCACAAAGCATCACAGAGTTAGAGTTAGAGTTAGCGAGAGAAAGTTTACAAGTGGGAGCCATGGGACCGAGGGTCTTATGTGGGGGACCTACAAAGCCGGCCCAGCTTGAGGCCTTGAGGGAGGAGGAGGTGGTGTGACTCTTCTCTTTGTCTTAATGGTCCCTTTACAATGCCACGTGTCCCCAATGCAAAGGAAGCACCCATCTTCACCTCTTTCGTCTACGTCGTATTCGTATAATATGTTTTTAATAAGCTCACGACGTCGAATCATATGATATAAAAATAAAACTGAAGTAATCGAGTTGTTTTTATTATTTCACTAACCAATTAATGTCCACATCAACATAGATTTTTTTTTTTTGTCAAC
>NC_025702.1:19521120-19530209 GCF_000633955.1 Camelina sativa
ACCGTCATAATCAAGAAACATGACGATTTGTTTCCCTCTTGCAGCTTCGATGATACGTTCGAACATGTCTAGTGCTGATGGATGTCGTTTCTGGTAGGAATTAAATTAATACAAATAACACATATTTTAGAAATTTATGCAAGAAACGGAGTTTTTTTTGGGTACTGGAAAAAAAAAAAAAAAAGTGGAGCTTACGATCCAAGAATTGAGTTCTTCTTGTGCGGAGAGAGAAGGAAGTGATTTGAGATGGGTAGGAGAAGAAGCTCTCATGGAGTCAACCCAAGAGGTAAGTCTTTGACTTTGAGCTCCATTGATCTCAAGGTTTTTGAGGAGTTTTTTCTTGGAGATTGAGATGTAACCAGGAGCAGTCGGTGGCTTTTGAGCGGAAGGAGTAAAGACCGAGGAGTTGGACACTGCAGAGACAGTTATGATCCCTGTCTTTGCGTCTGATACGACGACGTTTTGGCTCACCATTTTTATAAAAACTATGAAACAGAGTAAAAGAAACAGGGGATTTCCAGAACAGAGGAGGTGAAGTGAGATTGAGTGTTCTTCTCGAAAAAAATCGAGAAATCTTGAATTGAGAAAGTCAGAGATTGAAGATGTATTTCTAAAGAGAAACGAGAGTTGTTGAGAAGAAATGAAGGAAGACGAAGTGAAATTGCTCTGTTCTTTTTTTTAGGAATCTGGTAAGTGTTTCTTGAAGTGTTCGAAGAGACGAGAGAAAGAGATAGTGTGGGAAAGATGCGAGGACCAAGAGGTGGGTTTTATAGAAGAAGCACAAAGCATCACAGAGTTAGAGTTAGAGTTAGCGAGAGAAAGTTTACAAGTGGGAGCCATGGGACCGAGGGTCTTATGTGGGGGACCTACAAAGCCGGCCCAGCTTGAGGCCTTGAGGGAGGAGGAGGTGGTGTGACTCTTCTCTTTGTCTTAATGGTCCCTTTACAATGCCACGTGTCCCCAATGCAAAGGAAGCACCCATCTTCACCTCTTTCGTCTACGTCGTATTCGTATAATATGTTTTTAATAAGCTCACGACGTCGAATCATATGATATAAAAATAAAACTGAAGTAATCGAGTTGTTTTTATTATTTCACTAACCAATTAATGTCCACATCAACATAGATTTTTTTTTTTTGTCAACATAGATATCAACCGTTTTATTTATTTATTAGAACAATTTTTATACCGACAATATATTAACCAAAAGCTTTCACGATCTATATATACTATTATACACATGGATGGAATGGAACACATACTCTAAATTATTCCCCCAAAAAAAAGATTGCTTCGTTTTTCAATAAAACTATAGTTATTAATTTACTTTTTTATGATACATTATTGGAAATCCGAATATACAACATATATAAGTTGCCTTGGCAATAACCACACCATCTAAGCTAGACGACTTCACCGATTTCATTAACAAATTAAAATGACCCCTTGTGATGCATACAGCTACACGTACGATACTTAAAAATGACATTACATTTTATTAACATAAATCATCATATTGTAATAAACCAAAATCTCTCTCGAACTTTCTTTTATACCTAACTTTTGTTCACGAATTGACAGGAAAAATAGTTTTTGGAAAATTTTTCAGAAAGATACAAATATTTAAAACATATTTTTTACAAAAATACGCATTCGATGATGGACCAACAAAGCCTTATTATAATTGTAGTTATTGAAAATTTCGAACATACAAAATAAGTTTTTAGAGCTATCGAAGCAATCGTTCAATAGACACTATAGCCAAACCTAAATTTATAATCGAGAAATAAAACTGTATCATCCTGTAATATATGTATTTTTTTAATGTACTTCGTCATGGAATATTAATATATATTTTATTTATTTAAAAGGTTACAGAATTAAGAAGGCTCGTATTCATACAAAGATGCGAGAAACGAGCAATCCCATGCTTTAATAGGATTGACCCTTCGAGAAAGTTGTAGTCGATCCCGGTTTCAGCATTGGTCTCAGAACAATTTGAATTTGATTGTAAGTTGTAACGCTTCTTGTTTTTTTTTGCACGTGGATATTGGACCGTTATCAGTTCATCATTGGATTTATCTCGCGACCCCATTCGGTTTTGGTACTTATCAAATTATGTTGTCTTTATTAGTGATAAGTTTTGGGTTTTGTTATAACATATCACACTCTAACCGAAACGGTGTGTATCATTCTAGTGAAAATATACATGTGTCATCGCATGCATGTGTGTAAAATATGCAAATGTGTGCATTCACATATACATGTTAGAAGGAATAAGTCAAGGTCGAGTATGTTCAATAACGTGCCTATTATTCAGGACACGATCAGCATTTCTTTGTTAGTGAATTAGTCTCTTTGTTAGTGAATTACTCTTTGAGTAGTTCCTGTTATTTAGGATTTGTTGGTTGTAATATGATTATAAATAGAGCTGTAGTCCTCTATTGAGTCAATAAGAATCAGTTTTACAATCATCTCTTTCGTCTCTATTTAGGATTTGTTGGTTGTAATATGATTATAAATAGAGCTGTAGTCTTCTATTGAGTCAATAAGAATCAGTTTTACAATCATCTCTTTCGTCTCTTTAATTTACACTTGGTATCAGAGCAAAGAGAGAAAACACGATCAGAGAGAGAAACACGATCAGAGAGAAACACTATGGGTTCAGAAAAGGAAGGGATGTTGACTATTCCAAAGTTCGATGGAGATTACGAACATTGGGTTATGTTGATTATTGAAGAAGGGATCACGGAACCGCCGCGTGGAACGGTTCTCAATGGACAACAACGGTCATAGCTGGCGGAGCTGATGCTCAAAGATCTCAGGGTGAAGAATTACTTGTTTGCTGCGATTGACAAAGTAATTTTGAAACGGATCTTGCAGAAGGATAGTTCCAAAGAGCTATGGGACTCAATGAAAGCAAAATTCCAAGGGAATGAGCGTGTGCAGAGTGCACAGCTACAAAGGAAGCAGAGAGATTTCGAGATTCTCGAAATGAAGAATGGTGAAAGTGTGAAAGAGTATTTCTCAAGAGTGATGGTCGTAGCGAACGACATGAGGAATCTCGGTGAAGATATGCCAGATGCTAAGGTGGTGGATAAGGTGTTGAGAACACTCTCTGAACGATTCACATACATCATATGTGCAATTGAAGAGTCAAAGGATATCAAGAGACTCACAATCGATGAACTCCAAATTTCTCTACTGGTTCATGAACAGAAGTTCAAGAAAAAGGAGAATGAAGAGCAGGTGCTGCAAGTTACTGAACCAGTACGAGGGCAACAATGGACTCGGGGAAGAGGAGGATTCCGTGGAGCTTCTAGAGGAAGAGGAGGAAGAGGTACAGGTCGAGGTTTAGTCAATAAAGCCTTACTTGAGTGCTACAAGTGTCATAAGTTGGGACACTATCAGTACGAGTGTCCAACTTGGGAGAAAGGTGCCAATTATGCAGAGTTTGATGGCACATAAGAGATGGTGCTGATGGCACATGCTGAGATTGAGACTACGGAAAAGCTTTGGTTTCTTGACTCCGGCTGTAGCAACCACATGTGTGGAGAGAAAGAGTGGTTTACTGAACTTGATGAGGAGTACACACATCAAGTGAAGCTGGGAGACAATTCAAAGATGGCAGTCATGGGGAGAGGCAATGTCCGAATGGAGACTGGAGGTGTTTCACACATTATCACTAATGTGTATTACATTCCCGACTTGAAGAACAATCTGATTAGCATTGGCCTACCAGAAATTGCAGCTCCAAGCAAACTTTGTGGAGACTGCCTTACTGGAAAGCAACAACGAGATGTCATACCTATGAAGAGCAATTGGAGAGCTGTTGAGAAGCTGCAACTGATTCATTCAGATTTATGTGGCCCAATCACACCGGAGTCCAATAGTCAAAAGAGGTACATGATGACGTTTATTGATGATTTCTCACAAAAATGTTGGGTCTACTTTTTGTCTGAGAAATCAGAAGCCTTGGAGGCATTCAAACTGTTCCAAGCTTTGGTAGAAAGAGAGACAGGGTTGCTGATCAAATGTCTGAGGACGGACAAAGGAGGGGAATACAATTCCAAAGAATTCAAGGAGCTGTGTGCTAGCCATGGTATTCAACGACAACTCACTGCAGCATATACACCGCAACAAAACGGTGTGGCGGAGAGAAAGAAGAGAACGGTTCTCAATATGGTTCGAAGTGTGATGGCTGGGAAGAAGGTGCCAAAGAAGTTTTGGCCGGAGGCAACAAAGTGGTGTGTCTATGTCTTGAATCGAAGTCCTACCACCGCAGTAGAAGGCATGACGCCTGAGGGAGCTTGGAGTGGTCATATACCATTTGTTGATCATTTCAAACTTTTTGGTTGTGTTGCTCACGCACATGTACCAAAAGAAAAACGGAAGAAGCTAGATGACAAAAGCATCAAGTGTGTAATGTTTGGAGTGAGTGAGGAGTCTAAGGCATACAGATTATACAATCCAGTTGACAACAAGATCATCGTAAGTCGTGATGTTGTGTTCGAAGAAGATGCATAATGGGAATGGAACAATGATTCAACAGAGGAATCAAGTGTTCTCACTCTAAACGAAAATGAAAATAACACTGGTAATGAAGCTGAGAATGTCACACAACATGATGGTGAAGGTGAAACCATTCTAGCTGCAGCAGAGCAAACCAATCAAGGGAGAAGACCCAGAACAACTCCAACATGGATGAGAGATTATGTCAGTGGAGATGAGCTGTCAGAAGAAGAAGGATTGGCAGATTTTGTCATGTTCATGGAGGTTTTTGGTTTGTTTTCATCAATAACAGATCCATCAAGTTTTGAGGAAGCAGTGCAAGAAGCGAAGTGGAGAGAAGCCATGGATCGTGAAATTGAATCCATAGAGAAGAATGAAACGTGGGAGCTGTGCAGCCTGCCACACGGAGTTAGCACCATTGGCGTGAAGTGGATTTTTAAAACAAAGCTGAATGAAACCGGAGAAGTTGACAAATGCAAAGCAAGGTTAGTGGCGAAGGTTTATGCTCAAAAATATGGTATAGACTACCCTGAAGTTTTCGCACCAGTTGCAAGATGGGACACCATTAGAGCAATCCTGGCTGTAGCAGCACAAAAGGGAATGAAGGTTTATCAACTAGACGTGAAGAGTGCATTCTTATATGGAGAACTCTCAGAAACAGTGTATGTTGATCAACCTAAAGGATATGAAAAGAAGGGTCATGAATCAGAAGTGTACAAGCTTAAAAAGGCATTATATGGGCTCAAGCAGGCGCCTCGAGCTTGGTACAGTCGCATTGAACGTTATTTCATTGCAACCGGACTGAAGAAGTGTCCTCATGAGCCTACACTGTTCATCAAGACTGATAATGAAGGTAACTTACTCATTGTGTCTCTATACGTTGATGACATGATTGTGATAGGGAGCAAAGCAGCCATGGTGGAAGACTTCAAAGCTTCAATGAAAACAGAGTTTGACATGTCAAATTTGGGGGAGATGCGATACTTTCTTGGAGTGGAGATAATTCAAGAGGAGACATGCATTTATATGTGTCAAAGACAGTATGCTCGGGAGATACTTGAAAGGTTCAACATGGAGGAGTGTAATGCCGTGAGAAATCCCATCGTTCATGGAACAAAATTCGTGACTGAAGATTCAAGTGAGAAAGCTGATGTTAGTCTTTACAAACAGATGGTGGGGTGTTTAATGTACTTGGCAGCCACAAGGCCAGATTTGGCGTTTGTAATGAGTCTGATCAGCAGGTTCATGGATGCTCCTAGTCAAATTCATATGGGGGCTGTGAAGAGAGTGCTTCGATACGTGAAAGGAACGATCAATCTGGGGATTCATTACAAGAACAATGGAAGCAGCACTCTTGAAGCATATTCTGACAGTGATTATGCTGGAGATGTGGATACAAGAAAAAACACTTCAGGTTATGTTTTCTTCTTAATTGATGCTGCAATTTCATGGTCTTCCAAGCGACAACCTGTGGTGACCTTATCTACAACAGAAGCTGAGTTTGTGGCGACTGCAACCTGTGCGTGTCAAGTCATATGGCTAAGGAGAATCTTGGAAAGCATTGGAATAGCTCAACAAGAGGAAGAAAGTACGATAATGTACTGTGATAACATGTCTACTATCAAGTTGTCGAAGAATCCAATTATGCACAAGAGGAGCAAGCACATTGATATAAGGTTTCATTTTCTCAGGGATCTTACAAACGATGGAGTTGTGGAATTGGTTTACTGCAACACACAGAGACAAATTGCAGACATTCTGACAAAACCCTTGAAGATGGATCCTTATGAGAAGCTACGTGAGATGCTTGGAGTTTGTGAGGTTCCTAATATAAACTAAAACCAGACTGGTTTTGGTTTAAGAGAGGATATGTTAGAAGGAATAAGTCAAGGTCGAGTATGTTCAATAATGTGCCTATTATTCAGGACACGATCAACATTTCTTTGTTAGTGAAATAGTCTTTGAATAGTTCCTGTTATTTAGGATCTGTTGTTGGTTGTAATATGATTATAAATAGAGCTGTAATCCTTTATTGAATCAATAAGAATCAGTTTTACAATCATCTCTTTCATCTCTTTAATTTATAATACAATGCTTATTAGATGTTATAAAGAAGCTTTATGAAATTTAGTGATTATTTGTATAATATATAATTAAAAAGTGTAACTCGAAGACGCCCCTTGTCTTTGAAAACCAAAAGCACCCATTTTTGTGCTAACCTCAAAACCAGCTGCGGCTGCAACGCATATAATTGCAAAATTTCCCACTATCTCCATTCATATTCAAATTAGTTTGACAGGATGACTTTTTATTTCATTCCATTTAATGCTAATAACAAAAATGGACTAAATATGTTAATATTTTCTTGTTGTCAACACAACTATATATAGATATGATTTTCTGCATACGAAAATAGTAAATCTGTACTAGTACTATTTGATATTTCGGTATGTATATCATATACGTGTGTTTGCTAAACCTGTGGACTCTGTATTACTAATACGCATGTAATCAAATCGAACCCGTGGATCGCGTGGGAATATGCTCTTACTCGTTACTACATGATGCATCCCTATTATTGGATTAAAATTTAAAAATAATAATAATAATAAATGGTACTCGGTCAAAAGAAGTATGGGTTTGACATTGGAATGAACAAACTCGAATGTTTTTTTTATTATTTCTAGAAACGTAAATGTAAGTTTAAAAATAGAAAAATGGGCAGTAAATTTACTTAGGGGAGGAGGGAGAGTCGGTAGGTCAAGAATTCAATATCTTACGAGGAATCTATGTGTTATTCAAGGTAAGTTCAGTCTTCTGTTTGATCACGTTTATGGTTTGAAACTAGCTGGTCAATCACGATCACACGAAGCCAATAGACTATATTATTTGTTTGACTATAATGCCGAATAAGATACTTGGAGATGGGAAAGGAACGTTTGACTTTCTGTCCAAAACACTAAGAACATTTAAAGATACTACTAGCTTCTAACATTTTTATCAAAACCATTTAGTTTCAATTGAGTAATGGATCTTTATAACACCTCTTTTTAAGTTTTTATCTTCGGGAATAAGAAAAAAAAAACGAATTTTTCTAATAAATGCTTACCAAACGCGGGTTCATAATTCAACATAGCTAACAAACCTTTTTTGAATTAAAACTGATTGTTCAGTCAGATTGAAAATCTATTCGTTATAGAACTCTTTTTCCAATAAGCTATATATTCGTAATATACACCAAAATCAGAATAACCGGAACTTTTAATATAATTTCATCTAATGAACTTTAGATTCCGTAATTTTGCTTATACAATGTTGACCCAAAAAAAAAAAGGTGACCTAAAGTTTTGTTTGTCTGTAGAGTATATTATATGCATTATGAAAAAAGAACAGTCAAACCATCAGAATACTAGATGGACACATTGGACCGTCTCTCAAGGAATCATCTCTTAACAAGATTAATAAATAAGTATTCTTGATTTCTTAGGATCTTATTCGTTTCGCCATGTGCCTCTATTTTTTTTCCGATTCGATGTATGTTGAAAAAATTACTCGAGCCTAATGTGAACGCGATCAATCAATGCAAGGATATATTTGTAAAATATTCATTCCGGTTTCGGTTTAAAGCTAACAACAACATTCATTGCAATGCTTAAAATAGTTCAAATTAATGTGAAAAAGAGGGATATTATTGATTATTTGAATTACTTGTCATTCAAGATATATGATACAGATATAATTCACGATGACGTAAGCAAATATGTAAGTTTGAAGACAGAGGCTTCACGGGCGATCCTATAGATTCGGATTCTTTCGATCCTTTGTTTCAATTTTGATTACGGAATTGCACTTTACACTTTTAAGATCTTTTTTCTTTTTAGTAAAAAGCTGCAATCAAAACTATTATTTTTTGTTGTTGTTAAGAAATCAAACTATTGTTAGTATAATTAAGGACTAAGGTTGTGACTGGTACCCAATGTTATATAAACTGGAAAGCAAACCCGTGTTTTCCGGCTGAATCAACGCCTTTGAACATCTTCTAAGTATATTGTTGTTATTCGTTTAGGTTTAATTGTTTTTCATTTAAACATCATATATAATCTCTTTTGGCGACGATTCAACGTATAACTAATGTCTCAAAAAGTTAGATTGTAATTAGTTAGCTACACGTGCATGCACTTCCCCGAAGTTTACGAAATTTCTGTTGACCTTAGGGCATGTTTATAGGTAGATCAGTTTAGGGTGTTTTTAGAGTATAAATATTGTGAAAATAATGTAAGATCAGTAGTTAAGAATTTTCGTTAAAAAGTTAGTTATTGGGAGAACATGTTTAAGATCTTAATATTTAATAATATAATATTCTTATAGAAATTTAAGAATGTTTAATAAATACATAGATTAATGTTTAATAAAAAATTTAAGAATGTTTAATACTATTTAATAATATAATGTTTATTAATATTCTTAAACATATTACAATTATAAAAATTTATAAAATAACATTTTAATTGCAAACTTATAAAACTTTTACTAAAATTCAAAATACAATGCCATATTTTTATGAAACAAAAAAAAA
>NC_025702.1:19530448-19532936 GCF_000633955.1 Camelina sativa
TTTAAGAATGTTTAATACTATTTAATAATATAATGTTTATTAATATTCTTAAACATATTACAATTATAAAAATTTATAAAATAACATTTTAATTGCAAACTTATAAAACTTTTACTAAAATTCAAAATACAATGCAATATTTTTATGAAACAAAAAAAAACATTGTAAATAAAATTTAAAAAAAAAAACAAACAAACATATTACTTAATTAATTAAACAAGACAAACATTTTATTTAATTAATACATAGATTAATGTCTAAATTTATTCCATATATTTTCAACCAATCCGAGAGAGACACGTCACACAAGATCAGGCCCAAGAACAGTTCTAGAATAAGATCAATGAGCCTGATCTTAAGTCCACTATTCAATTATTTTCATTTTTAAAGGGCTAAGAACACCCCATATGATATACCTATAAACATGGCCTTATAGATGTTTCACTTAAAATGTTAAAATGATGTTTTCCCCTGAAAAAAAAAAAAAAAAATCTCTTCTTATTTGACGAAAAATGTTTATTAAGAAAACAGTTACCTCATCATGAATTGGGTTATACATAGTTTTCAAGTTTTATATTCGATTGGAGAGTATCAATTATTACAACTACGTATGTTGTTGTGGAAGTCAATTGAAGTGTCAGGCTAAATCGCCGGCCATGGACCGGACCGAGTCCAAAAAGATTCAAAAAGTTTCATAACGTGTCAGGAGCTTGTCCCTGGCTGCCCGAACCGTATGACTCGTCTGAATCTGTCCTTCTTTCTAAACCGACACCACACGTGTGGTCTACTTCGGTACGTGTCCCTATTGAAGCACAAAGCCCTCTCTAGTGGTCGGCAGATTCTTTAGTTCTATTTTATTATCTTCACACAAGAAAGAAAAAAGACATAGCAATTAAGTAAAAAAGTAATAATAAGGCATGCATTCATCGTACGTGCATGCACCAAGTCCACATGTTCGGCTCCTCCCGACTGATCCCATCAATAGGTTAGAGAGTAGAGACTTTGTTGATAGTTTTCCCGAGTTAAAAGTAATAAATCATTTTTTTTCCGAATCAAGGTGGTTTTAAGCTAAATTTTGATACTAGTGTTGTTTTATTGTAAAGTCAAAATAAAGGACTGTTTTGAGTCCATATCACCATGGTCACGGAACTAAATATTATGTTAGCCCAATAATGTCTTCTATAATAAAAAATAATTTGAACAACATTCTGAATTACATGTATTCAATTGCTTGTAATTTGTATCATTACAAAAACCAGACGTATACCATAAATCCCTAATGATTATGGTATATTGCATAAGTGCCCAACTTTTTTGTTGTTGTTGTTGTTTGTGTGTTATATACTTATATATAAAGAGAATAATCGTCCAATGCTTCAAATTTTCATTTTTAAGTGAAAGTTCAAAATTTGAAAATATCATCTATATTGTCTTTGATCATGATTGCAAATTGCAACTGCCAACACTTTACATTACAATAATTGCCGGAATTCAAATGAATTTAGTTTAGAATTTTTTCGAGTATCAAACATGTATGAAATGAGAGCTTAAAGTTAGTGGCAATAATAGAAGGTCAAAATCAGTTGGGGACATTCAACGTGTCTAAATTGACATGAGGTTTTTGGCATATTGGCCAAGTTATTGCTATTTCCTTTTCTATGTAATTAAAAGAGAGAAAAGTTGATGTGGATTTTTTTTTGTGGGGAAGAATTATAGTTGATGTGATTTTTGGGGGGAATTATAAGAAAGTAGAAGGAATGCGCTGTAAAGAGTTGGGGTGAAGTGAGATATGAGAGTGTGATTACATGTAAAGAAGCTTATTCGACGTCGTTGGTTTAGTGTGTGTTTCTTATCACTTTCCTATCTTTTCTTTTTCTGTCGAAGCATTATGGAGCTAACACGTTTCGATCCTTTGTTTCCCATGTATTGTAAACTTATTTTATAGGGATAGTGATTATTTTATGAATGATAATATTATTAGCGTAGTAGTATCACCTTCTTTTAACTTGAAATCTGCTGGAACAACAACTAAAAATCTTTCATCAACTCGGAAAAGTTTATAATTATTGGGAAAAAAACATGCACACAAATAATATAAAAGAACATCGAAAATCATAGCAGAAAATATATTCAAGAAAAAATGAATGCGTACATATATTCTTTACCAACAGTTTTAAGAAATAAATATTCGTGGACCATAACAGTTCCATATCACGTGGAATAGGAAAAAAATATACCACATGACATGATATAAAGAATAGTATTCCATCTATAGCGAAGAACTCTATTATGTGAAACAATACGTACCTATTTGGAATCAAACTTGATAGAAAAGTCCGTATACAAATATATATTTATAAATAATTCTCTTGTGTTTATTTTTACATTTGTATCTCTTTGAACTTTACAAACATTTATATCAGTTTAATTCTGAATATTTATGAATTAAGAAGTAGAGAAGAGAAAAGAAAAAAAAAAAAAAAAAAAA
>NC_025702.1:19532949-19538707 GCF_000633955.1 Camelina sativa
ACAGGTAAACGGAAACAACTGCCAAAGCCTAACGGTATCGCTGCCTTAGAAAAAAAACGGTTACTTTCGGTCGTGGATATGGGCCCACTTCCCCACGGCTTTCCTACGCTTTCTGACTCACTTCCTTCCTGGCCCACTGGCCCATAACCATTATTTTAGATTAGTTTTTTTTTTTAAATACAAAATTTAAAGTTTAATCAAAACAGACTGTTTTTTTTTTTCGTTAGTGGATTGAACAAGAAGACAAACGAACTTTAAGTATACATACAGTCATCATATTAATTAAGCAGTAATACCTAATCTTAATACACAATGTATATTCAACTAATGGCTTTTTAAGATGTTATTTTCCCTCTTGTTAACTCTATCATATTTTTTAAAAAGAAACTTGCAAGAGATGGAAAATGAATTGCCACTTATTGTCGGCCCACACATACACTGCTAAAAGAGAGAGAGAAGGAAGAAAAAAGTATATTGAAAAGAAAAGGTATGAATTCTTTTGTCATTATATGATGAGTTGCTTTTTTTTCTTGCTTCATCATTTGCTTTATATAACCTTGCTTTTAAGTAAATATCTATAATATATGAAATTTAATTTACTGTAACAAAAGGAAAAGTTTTTTTTTATAAAACCCGTAGTAACAAATTATAATCATTAATAACCATGTAGTAATTACCCCTTATCCCTCTGGGTATGAGAAAAAACAAACAAAAAAAGTTGATTACTTATAATAATTAGTGATGGTAACAATCCAATGCAATGATAAAACATCGATACATTTCGCATTATCAACCAAATACTTTATATGGTGGCTTATCCTATAATAAATTTTAAAACTAATCTGGCAAATGCTTACACAATGTTATTACTATTTTGTTGTTGTTATTATAGTTTGTCTTTTTCATTTTATCCCTATACACCGAAAAGGAAAATTATCGACTTATCGTATATGCTTTTTGTTATCGACTTATCTTGTGATGACTGATGAGGAATCTCTAGTTTCTAATAAGTCTAAAGCTTCCATATCTTTCTTTTTTTTGTTTTGTCAAGAAGCTCCCATATCTTCAAAGAACCTTATCTCAGAAGTAACATTTTTAACCACAGTAGATGGAAAAAATAATGAGGTTGTATATATAATTAATTTAAGTAGGTAGTGTCTTTAACTAATACAAGAAAACAAATAGAATCATCTTACCTTTAAGAACCTGAAGACGGCGTGATATATCTGAAATATATGAAATTAAAGAGACAATCTAGCATTACCAAGCCCAAATCCGCAT
The DNA here is from genome assembly GCF_000633955.1 of Camelina sativa. NCBI lineage: Eukaryota > Viridiplantae > Streptophyta > Magnoliopsida > Brassicales > Brassicaceae > Camelina > Camelina sativa. The sequence continues at coordinate 19,534,231 of NC_025702.1, forward strand.
GGTCTTGCAAAAGTATTTGAAAAAGCTAGCATCTAATTTTCTTTAAGCCATCAGAATATTCCAAGAAAATCATGAAAGTAAATTTAAAAAACGAGAAGATTTGTTTATCTTAAATAAGGGTAGAAGTAGAACACAATAAATATTCAAAGGTCGTTGCATATTAAGTATGCATTAGGCCATCTTTATCGGTATATCATATGCTGTGTTTTTAGGCCTTATAAAAATCAAAATAATTGAATAGTGGACTTAAGATCAGGCTCATTGATCTTAATCTAGAACTGTTGTTGGGCCTGATCTTGTGTGACGTGTCTCTCGCGGATTGGAAAGAATTATTTTCCAACCGAGACTATGTTTCATTTTTTATTTTGTTCAGTGTCGAAAGCTAGGGTTTTCTTCTTCTCTCCCAAACGGCGAAACGGCGAGAGATTTGTGTTCGCACCACCGTCTCCGATTCTGGTGTGTTTTCCGGCCATTAAAACACCAAATTCGAGAGGTAATTTTGCCTCTGTCTCCTCTGTCTCGCAAGTCCAGCGATCTCCTCGTCTCCTCTGTCTCCTCTGTCTCGCCAAGTCTAGAGATCTCCTCTGTCTCGCCAAACTCAAGATCTCCTCGTCTTCTTTGTCTCCTCTGTCTCCTCTGGCTCGCAAATCTCATCTCCGGCGATATAGACAAAGTAATCTCCGGTGATATAAACCTAATCTCATCTCTGAATTAGGTTTCGATTTAGTATCATGTTATAAGGTTTCGAGTTTGTGTGTTATAAACCTAATCTCATTTCGTGTGTTGTATTGAAAATCAACCTTAATCGATTTGTATGAGTGATTTCTAATCGATTTTGCCCTCTATTTGAAATCAACTTTACACCGATAAACATTAATCAATTTTGGTTTGTTTATGAGGCTTGTAGGTGAGGTTAACTAGGGCATTTTGTTCAGTATCGAAAGCTAGAGTTTTCTTCTTCTCTCCCAAACGGCGAATGGCGAGAGATTTGTGTTCGCATCATCGTCTCCGATTCCGGTGTGTTTTCCGGCCATTAAAACACCAAATTCAAGAGGTAATTTTGCCTGTCTCCTCTGTCTCGCAAGTCCAGCGATCTCCTCGTCTCCTCTGTCTCCTCTGTCTCGCCAAGTCTAGAGATCTCCTATGTCTCGCCAAGCTCAAGATCTCCTCGTCTTCTCTGTCTCCTCTGGCTCGCAAATCTCATCTCCGGCGATATAGACAAGGTAATCTCCGGTGATATAAACCTAATCTCATCTCTGAATTAGGTTTCGATTTAGTATCATGTTATAGGGTTTCGATTTTGTGTGTTATAAACCTAATCTCATTTCGTGTGTTGTATTGAAAATCAACCTTAATCGATTTGTATGAGTGATTTCTAATCGATTTTGCCCTCTATTTGAAATCAACTTTACACTGATAAACATTAATCAATTTTGGTTTGTTTATGAGGCTTGTAGGTGAGGTTAACCAGGACAAATTAAATCGGACCACCATCAACAACATTCCTTACTCGAAAGTAAAAGGTAAGTCAAACTCACTATATGTAATGCAATGTTCGACCATTTTGGTTTAAAGATTTGAGTGGTGTTTGAGTGATTGGTTTGTCTATTGTATAATATGTTTGAATGGTTTGTGTTTGAAGAGTGGTGTCTGAGTTTAATGGTTTGAATCGCTACTATAGTCTAATGGTTTTTGTTTGAGTGGTGTTTGAGTGATTGGTTTAAAGATTGGTTTGAATCGCTACTATAGTCTAATGGTTTGAATCACTTAAAGATTGGTTTGAATTGCTACTATAGTCTAAATGGTATGTGTTTGAGTGGTGTTTGAGTGATTGGTTTAAAGATTGGTTTGTCTATTGTATAATATGTTTGAGTAGTTGCTTGTAAAGTGATTGTGATGGTCTATGTTGATTGTTTAGTTGTGATAGTGTAGACTATAGTTGTAAACTGAGTTCAATGCTTTAACGAAACCAAACTTTTTGGTTTACATATTTAAAACACTAAATGACCTTTATTTACTTCTGATTTGACTGAAGTAGGTAATGGTTATTTAGAATTAAAATTCTCTAACAACACCAAACTCTAAAGAAGAAGCTAATGGCTGAACTGTTTAAGTATGTTTGTCTTTTGTTTTAACTCTAGTTTATGTTCATAATGAATCGGCTTATGTTTATGTTTCACATGTGTTTTTAATGAATCGGCTTATGTTTAATAAATCCATGTGTTTTCGGTTTCACATGTGTTTCATATTTATCTATTGGGACTCTAAAATGTTATACTTATTTATGTGTTTTCAGTTTTCAGGTTGAACAAGTCATGGACTCTTTATACGACTGTGGTATAAACAGACCATTAGACTGTAGTAGCGATTCAGAAGAGGAGGCTGAGACCTGTTACTACCCTCCGCAACCATCAATTGCGATTGGATTCACAAGTCTGTCGAACCGTGAAGCTGAACCACTACCTGCTTATGAGACACAACTGAACCAGCTCAAGGACCAAGTGATCCAGCTCAAGGACCAATTGATCCAGCTCAAGGACCAAGTGATCCAGCTCAAGGACCAACTGAACCAGCTTAAAGACTAAGTCACATGTATTTGTTTTCTTTGCTTGGACAGAGTCACAAGAATTTTTTTGAGTTTGTCTGATTGTTCACATGCAAAACATACACTCTTGTCCGATTGTTCACATGCAAAACATACACTCTTGTCCGAAATGACCAAAGTTCTATATATATGAGAAGAGCACAAGATCAAATCAAACAAATCAAACATACCAACTCAAAATCAAACCATTTTCTTTCTTTCACCAAGAATATTTTCTTTCTCAACCCTTTTATGACATTTTCTTTCTCAACCCTTTCAAAATCAAACCTTCTAGCTACAATGTTTTTTTTTTTTTCATAAAAATTTGGTATTGTATCTTGAATTTTAGTAAAGGTTTTATAAGTTTGCAATTAAAATGTTATTATATAAATTTTTATAATTGTAATATGTTTAAGAATATTATATTATTAAATCTTAAGATCTTAAACATGTTCTCCCAATAACTAACTTCTTAACAAAAGTTTTTAACTACTAATTTTACATTATTTTTACAATATTTATACTCTAAGAATATCATAAACTGATCTCCATATAAAATGCTCTTACAAGTGGGTGTCTTTAAAACGATATCAGATTCTGATCTGATGGAATCCTCAACGGTTCACAAATCACCTCTTCAAAATTTTTTCTTCTTTTTTTTTTTAATAAAGAAAAACATTTTAAAAGGCATTCGAATATATATAATCAAATGTGATATGTGCTTTGGGACAATTTAATATGGGCCGTGTAATTTGGTGGATGCACAGTTGCACACCCCAACTTGGTTTCAGTTGGAATATGAATATATATGATAACGAGTCTACATAGAAAATTTTATGCTCGGAGTTAAGAAACTCGTTTGGTGAATAAACTAATGTTTTCTGTTGACAAACAATTAATATCTTAAGAGCATATTGTAAGTGCAAATCATAAGGAGCATATGCTTTGACAAATAATGGCATATGCGATGTTTATCTATAACTATTCCCTTCAAACATGGACTAATTAATAAGACACTACATAGTCTACATTTGCCAAAAGACAAAAACAAAACCCAAACTTTGATCTGGGTTATATAAAAGCCCAATATCGTTTAAGAAATTGGGATGCAGTTGACAAAAAAAAACTCATCTGTTGGAAAAATTCAAACAAGTCATTAGTTCCAACTGTCTAGAGCTACACCACCGGAATATCCACAAGTCCCACATAAACTATTAATAACTGTATTATTGTAATCTCTCAAGCCACAAATAAATTTTATAATCATAAATTATTAATCTTTGCTTAAGCGAACAAGTAAAGGATTTACAATAAATTTGAAAAGTTTACAACAATCCTCGATTTTCATACAGTTTATCCCTACGAACCAAAAAAGAGTTATAAAACACGACGATGTCACGCGGCAGCTCCACCGTCCTCCTCAGTCTCCTCCTCCTCACCGCCGTCGCAATCGCCGTAAGTCAGTACTTTCTTGCAAAATGATACGCACACAAATCGTATAATTATCAATCGTTTACATTTTTAATGATATTGATGTGTTATATGTAATTAGTTGGACAATGATGAAGACATGTGCGTGTTCACGGTTTACATACGAACCGGTACGGCATGGAAAGCCGGTACAGACTCGGTCATGAGCCTCCGTGTTTACGACAGTTACGGTCAAAACGCGGATATCTCCGATTTGGTGTCATGGGGAGGTTTAATGGGTCCATTTCACGACTATTTCGAGAGGGGCAATCTCGACATTTTCAGCGGTTTAGGTTCTTGTCTCTCAGGTCCGGTTTGCGCGATGAACCTGACATCCGATGGCTCTGGTGATCATCACGGTTGGTATTGCAATTATGTGGAAGTGACGATGAGTGAGAGCCGTCGGAAGAAAAGTTGTTCTCA
>NC_025702.1:19544792-19546372 GCF_000633955.1 Camelina sativa
TGGTGTCATGGGGAGGTTTAATGGGTCCATTTCACGACTATTTCGAGAGGGGCAATCTCGACATTTTCAGCGGTTTAGGTTCTTGTCTCTCAGGTCCGGTTTGCGCGATGAACCTGACATCCGATGGCTCTGGTGATCATCACGGTTGGTATTGCAATTATGTGGAAGTGACGATGAGTGAGAGCCGTCGGAAGAAAAGTTGTTCTCAGGAGAAGTTTACAGTGGAACAATGGCTGGCTCGTGATGCTTCGCCGTATGAGCTGTCGGCGGTTAGAAATCATTGTTCAGACTTTGTCAAGAATCAGCGAGTCGTTATTCCCACATTGATGTAACGCGAGATCATTTTATTTATAACTTTTGGGGTCAAAATGCGATGTTTCCGTGTGTGATATAAAATTTGTGGGGGTGTTTTTTTTTTTTCTCTCTAATAAAGAACATGAAAACGAATGTGTTATTGTATTACAATGCTTGACACTTGAGTGATCAATGTATATATTATAGGAGACGAACATGGAGAGCAAGTTACATACATACAATATATTTGTAATTACTAGAGTGTTATTCACGGTTTTTGGATTGTACTATTGTAGTAATTTCATGTTAGGAATGGGTCTTAAGTGGCCGCCAACTATTGATTTTTTTTTGGTATGGTCGAGGTCCACACTATAAAGCCAAGTTTTAGGAGTCGAACTCTCCGGTGCAAAGGCCGGCATAGGTGGCTGTAACCACTTGCCCAGTCTAGGCATTGGAAAACTTAGGTATGTATTTTTTCGTTTTTGTTACCATAGACAAATATTTGAATTTTGTAAAGCTAAATACAGTATTCCCACAATCTCATTCCTATACAAACAATTGAATCCATCCAAACCCAAAAAAAAATATATAAATTAAAGAATCCACACAATTTTGTCATTTAGTTGTCGCTCGCCGTCCCAAAAATTAAAATCAAACATGGAATATTCCGGCCATTTTTTTCTCAGTCCTGCATATATATATTATCCCTCACGGTGCCGGAACATTCTCAAGAGTCTTGTCCACGGCGTTTCATGAGTTGTTGTTGAGCTTCTGATAATCCTCTTGTAACTTGCTCATCCTCCGGCGTCTCTTTTCTCAATATCTCATAATCTCCCACCGCCAATTCCCACTTTCCGATCTGCACCCGCAATTATTTATTATTACATAAAAGTCCCAAATTTTCTCATTCGTTCCAAATTGACCCCACTAGTTTTTCATTGTTACCTTGGAGTTACAATCGGCTCTTCTGAGTCGAGCCTTGCCGTATCCCGGACGTACGGAGAGCGCCGCCGTGCAGTCCTCGACAGCTTTATCGAATTGACCCAATTTTGTTCGGCAAGCCGCGCGGTTACATAGCAACACGGAGTTTCGCGGATCGTTGTCTAATCCTTCGCCGTAAGCGGCGCAAGCCTCCTGGAACCGCCCGGCTTTAAACAGCTCGTTTCCTCTGAACCTAGCTTCCGTCACCGCCTGCGCCCTCCGTGATACCATGATCACCTCTCGGTTGTTCCCGTCCAGCTTGCCGGCGCGTTGGATCGCCTCCACCGCCTCGTCGAATCTGATTA
>NC_025702.1:19546482-19548492 GCF_000633955.1 Camelina sativa
TTTTTAATTGTTACCTTGGAGTTACAATCGGCTCTTCTGAGTCGAGCCTTGCCGTATCCCGGACGTACGGAGAGCGCCGCCGTGCAGTCCTCGACAGCTTTATCGAATTGACCCAATTTTGTTCGGCAAGCCGCGCGGTTACATAGCAACACGGAGTTTCGCGGATCGTTGTCTAATCCTTCGCCGTAAGCGGCGCAAGCCTCCTGGAACCGCCCGGCTTTAAACAGCTCGTTTCCTCTGAACCTAGCTTCCGTCACCGCCTGCGCCCTCCGTGATACCATGACCACCTCTCGGTTGTTCCCGTCCAGCTTGCCGGCGCGTTGGATCGCCTCCACCGCCTCGTCGAATCTGATTATAAAACCAAACATTAAACCAAGATTTTCAAATTGAAGACCCGTACATAACTCAGTACCGGGATTCATACAATAAAACCAGTAATAAACCGGGATCTCAAAATAAACAATACATAGATTTTATCTGGTTATTACAAGAAAACCAAAACTTGTAACAGTAAACCGACACTTCAAATGTGAGACCGGTACATCAAAGGACCGGAACTGTCAAATTTACGACCGGTTACTATATAATAAACCAAGAACTGTAGAGAAGAAAATAAAACAAACCTGCCAGAGGCTAAGTGAACCTGAGCACGGACGACCAAGAAACCAGCATAACCAACGGGTCCATAGTACCTAGTACTGGTATCCACATCGAAAACAGGACATCTAGACAAAGCTTCATCGGCTTCTTGATGTCTATGCGTCTTCAACAAGGCTTCTGCTAGCAATGCATATACTTGTGGGGCTGCATCAGCTCCTGCAGAGATTGTGTTTGTTGTCTCTGTAATCAAACCATTCCAATCTCGTAATCTCTTAGCTTCTGTGCACTTGTTGAGTTTTGTTTGTACAGTTTTAGCCTTTGCAATGTCTTCACTATCAGCCTCTGGACCCGAATGCTTGAAATGATATATTGATTTTTCGACCTCTCCTAACCTATAGGAATTTGTATGATCTTTTTACAATGTTTATATATAACAAAGAATTTTGATTTATGAGGTTTTTCGATTACCTGAGGTACAAGTTACCCAACCGATGATGTGCTCTATGGTAATAAGGCTCAATCCTGATTGCTTCTCTGCATTCGAAAACCGCATCAAGAATTCTCCCGAGTGCTGTCAAAGCTGCACTCTTGTTGCTACGATAAGCAGCTTTGTTGGGATCAATCGCAATGGCTGCATCATACAATGCTAACGCCTCTGCGAAATTCCCATTCTTGTAATCTTCATTCCCCATGATCTTCAACGTTTCTGGATCCATCCTTGTTGAGATTGCTCTACACAAAGATCCTGATTGATCTTGACTTTTTGTTGCAGCGGCCATCGTAGTCCTCTTTACGCCATATCCATTGTTATTACCGTAATTTACACCCGCCGTAACTGGTCCTGTCTGATTTAAATTGCCAAGGTTTCCGTATAACATTACATTGCTAGAAGATGCACGAACCAATCCATTGGCTCCTCTTGCTTTCTGATGATCGGTGAACATGCTTTCAAGCTCACCTGATAAACCAATGGCTTCTCTCGGCACTTTCCTCTGTCCTCCTCCTCGGTATGGATCAACGCTATTACTATTGTTGTTATAACTACTCCTTTGTTGTTGTTGTTGTTGATGACTCTCGTAGCTCCCTAATTGATGGTTATTAGGGTATTGATTTGACGAGGGTTTTGATGGAACTACGGATCTCTGGTTCTGATTTTGTTGGCTCTGGATCTTTTTATTCTGGACTGGCTCGGCCGAAACCTTCTTATGATCATCGCGAGGCTTCTTTAACTCGGTTCCTGGAGATTTAGTGAATTGAATGTTGCTTGTGGCGGTTGCAGCCGTAGATGTGCTTTTCTGGCTACCGTTATCGGCTGCGGTAGATTTCTTGGACCACAAGCCACGTCTACCAAACATTACAGTCAATAAACCACAACCTGATCTTCTCTCCGCCGCCGCGGCCACCTTGTTC
>NC_025702.1:19548823-19549795 GCF_000633955.1 Camelina sativa
AACCAATGGCTTCTCTCGGCACTTTCCTCTGTCCTCCTCCTCGGTATGGATCAACGCTATTACTATTGTTGTTATAACTACTCCTTTGTTGTTGTTGTTGTTGATGACTCTCGTAGCTCCCTAATTGATGGTTATTAGGGTATTGATTTGACGAGGGTTTTGATGGAACTACGGATCTCTGGTTCTGATTTTGTTGGCTCTGGATCTTTTTATTCTGGACTGGCTCGGCCGAAACCTTCTTATGATCATCGCGAGGCTTCTTTAACTCGGTTCCTGGAGATTTAGTGAATTGAATGTTGCTTGTGGCGGTTGCAGCCGTAGATGTGCTTTTCTGGCTACCGTTATCGGCTGCGGTAGATTTCTTGGACCACAAGCCACGTCTACCAAACATTACAGTCAATAAACCACAACCTGATCTTCTCTCCGCCGCCGCGGCCACCTTGTTCGCCTCCATCTCAAGAACCGGCCTTGGAATGGGAAAACCCTATCCCTCCCAAAAGAACAATTAAATTAAGATTCAGAAATAAAAGAAGAAGAAGAAGACGATGGTGAGATTTGAAACACAGAAATTAATGGCGATGAGAAGGGAGAGATCTCATGTTGTTAAAAAGAGGAATAGAGGAGAAAGATGTGATTAGGCTTTTCTCGGCCGGACGGTAAAGAGGAACGAAGATTCTTCCGTTTCGTGTTTTGTATTGGTGTCATTAATTTTATATTAAGTGTCATCATGATTTTTTGGTTTTACTATGGAAAGGAAAAATAAATAAAAGAATTAGGTGAAAAAAAGAAAGGAAAAGAAACGACTGGATTACTATATGTTTATGCATTTTTTGTTATTCGATGTCAAATGAGTTGGTAGTGAGCTTGAAAAATTGATGACAATTCATTATTATTGGTTAAATTCACCACAACTCTATTCTGTTTTCATCTTTTTTTTTCTCTCCGTCAACTCTTACCTTTTTTTTTTTTTTT
>NC_025702.1:19555440-19566233 GCF_000633955.1 Camelina sativa
AACCAATGGCTTCTCTCGGCACTTTCCTCTGTCCTCCTCCTCGGTATGGATCAACGCTATTACTATTGTTGTTATAACTACTCCTTTGTTGTTGTTGTTGTTGATGACTCTCGTAGCTCCCTAATTGATGGTTATTAGGGTATTGATTTGACGAGGGTTTTGATGGAACTACGGATCTCTGGTTCTGATTTTGTTGGCTCTGGATCTTTTTATTCTGGACTGGCTCGGCCGAAACCTTCTTATGATCATCGCGAGGCTTCTTTAACTCGGTTCCTGGAGATTTAGTGAATTGAATGTTGCTTGTGGCGGTTGCAGCCGTAGATGTGCTTTTCTGGCTACCGTTATCGGCTGCGGTAGATTTCTTGGACCACAAGCCACGTCTACCAAACATTACAGTCAATAAACCACAACCTGATCTTCTCTCCGCCGCCGCGGCCACCTTGTTCGCCTCCATCTCAAGAACCGGCCTTGGAATGGGAAAACCCTATCCCTCCCAAAAGAACAATTAAATTAAGATTCAGAAATAAAAGAAGAAGAAGAAGACGATGGTGAGATTTGAAACACAGAAATTAATGGCGATGAGAAGGGAGAGATCTCATGTTGTTAAAAAGAGGAATAGAGGAGAAAGATGTGATTAGGCTTTTCTCGGCCGGACGGTAAAGAGGAACGAAGATTCTTCCGTTTCGTGTTTTGTATTGGTGTCATTAATTTTATATTAAGTGTCATCATGATTTTTTGGTTTTACTATGGAAAGGAAAAATAAATAAAAGAATTAGGTGAAAAAAAGAAAGGAAAAGAAACGACTGGATTACTATATGTTTATGCATTTTTTGTTATTCGATGTCAAATGAGTTGGTAGTGAGCTTGAAAAATTGATGACAATTCATTATTATTGGTTAAATTCACCACAACTCTATTCTGTTTTCATCTTTTTTTTTCTCTCCGTCAACTCTTACCTTTTTTTTTTTTTTTGAAAAAAAAAAGAAAAAAAAACTATGGTTGCTGCGTGCTGACTCGGTCGTGTAAGAAAGAGAGGGAATGTTTAGAAAGAGAGTGGGAGATTTGTCCGTAAATTAATCCGTGTTTTTCTCCAATTGATTCTATATTTACATTTAAATGATTTTATGGAGAGCACGTCTTTTCCTTTTATGTACCAAAACGTGTTTGATGATCTTTTCTAAAAAGTTATATATACTTATATGATATATCAATAAAAGGAGAGACACGTATTGAACATTAAATTCTTATTGCATTGCCTATCAAGAGAGAAAGCATTAACATAGATGACCGGTCCGGTCCGGACCGCGTCTTGTTCAGGCTAGACACTCTCAGTTCTATCGACAGGAATACCGAACAAATGCCTAGACTTCATTTTCAGAATCGCACCAGCTGGGTTAAGTCCTTTAGGACAAGTAGCCGTACAGTTCTTGATTGCTCTGCATCTATATACTTTGGTTTCATTCTCTGTTATCGCCTGAAGCCTCTCTTGTCTAAACTCATCGCGGCTGAGTTAAACATAGAAAAACGAAGAAGAAGTCAAATGGACCTGAATTTAGTTTAGACCGTTTAACTTCAAGTTTTATACCTGTCGCTGATCCAACGGTACGCTTGTAGTAAGGCCGCGGGTCCTGGAAACTCCTCGGGGTTCCACCAGTAAGAAGGACATGATGTGGTACAACACGCGCACAATATGCATTCGTATAGCCCATCTAGTTTCTTCCGGTCATTTGGTGACTGCCGGTGTTCGCGTCCGTCTTTAGGTGGCTTCCTCGTCTTTAACCACGGCTCCATTGATCTATAATTTCAAAGACACAACACAGTATAGTCCCAACATGCATTATTATGTTTATGAAGAGGAAAAATTAAAAAGTATATAACCACTAAGCGATTCCTCACAAAAATTCATAAGACAATAATATTATTTCGTATCTGTTTTTAATTTGTCTCACATTTTCCACATAAATGCGTGATGCGTCAACAAATCCAAAGACCAAGATCGATTAGAGATTCTAGAAAGTAGCTTCACTTACTTGTATTGTTGGTAAAAATTGGTGAGGTCGACGACTAGGTCTTTGATGACATACATGTGAGGCAATGGAGTAATTATGGTGGGCTTTGACGTGTTGGGGTTTATGGGTTTAAGACATGCGACAGTATTAGTACCATCAATATTCATCGAGCAAGATCCACATATACCTTCTCTGCATGACCTTCTGTAACTCAGACTCGCCTCCTCCTCCGCTTTTATCTTTCTGCAACACGTCCAAAACCTATAGCAAGTGCAACACATCAAAATGAATACTGATCCTACAGAATTTGATCAACAATTTTTGAGTTAATTACCATGGGACCACAAGTGGAAAGATCAACGAAGAAAGATTGAAGAAATGGTTTGGAGTTAGGCTTGTCAGGATTCCATCTGTAAATCTTGAACTCCTTTTTAACTTCTTTGTGTTGGCCTGTTGGATAAAATAAATCAACGATAAAGAATTGACTATTCTATATGGCTTTAGTCATACCTTCTTTGTCTTTTGTTATGTCATGGGATTTTAGAGTATCTTTGGATAAATCTTGAGCCGCTTTATGGCCTTTTAAGATCGGAAAATCTCCACCGCCGCTTAAGCTACTGCTCAAACGTACTTTCTCCGCTGTTGGACTGCCGATCCTCTGTCGCAGCACCCGCAACACAGTCGACATTTTCTGTTTGCTTTTGATCAAAAGCTGTTGAATCGCACGAATTCGTTTCCATCACAATCTTTTGTGAGCAACGAAAACAGGGACACGGTGCATGGCAATATCGACACGTGGACAGCCTAGAGGATGTGGTTCAGTGGCACGTGTGCGACAACGTGTTCGAGTACAAACTAAGCCCATTAAGAACCATTAAGCCCAGTAATTATCTTGATTCAGGCTTGAGGACCGGGTCTCGTATCGGTCGGGTTGAGATGTGTCCTCTTTAACTCTTAGAAATCCCGTTACTTAAGGATTTTGACAAATACTACTAAGGTCTTTAGTCTTTGTTGCGTTTTGTTTGAAAACAAGGAGCATTGTCAATTTGCATTGGATCGCGAGCTTATTATAACCAACAATAACCAGACAAATAGAGTATATTGCAACAGAGAAAGTCAACGATCCAAATTAATCTTGAAAGAGAGATGATACGTGGCATGTCCTCTTTGTCTGGAGCAGGACCACCACCTTTGACCAATCCTTTCTTCATTGAAGAGATATACTAACTTCTGTTTTGAATCTGCTCTTCTGCTTGTTTGAAATTTCATCGCACATAATGAATGTATATCGATACAATTGGTGTTATTATTATATTCCACCACACCTGTAATTTTTCAGTTAAACTATTGGTAAATTATATAGCAGATCTTGTTTGTACACTAGTTCTGCATATATAGTCATTTGATATATAGTCATTTGATGATACATATAATTAGCTGATTTGAATATAATTTCTTGAATTGGTCTCACTCTCACGTGATTCGTAATTATATCAGCTATATCATTAACAGTACCATACTATGACACTGATATGTCCTCATGAAAAGTTATACTATTTTTTTTATTACAAATTAATTATCGCGTCGTCTCCAAACACTTAAATAAAATACAGGTGAATAAAGTAACAGGTTGCCAGTTTTTTTTGTTGTTGTTGTCCAATACTCAAACACCTTTGTCTCATTTAGCTAGCTAGCTAGTAGTACTCGCAACTCGCTAAAAAAAAATAAAAAAAACATATCAGGAAAAATAAAGTTATAAAAATATATATTGTATGATTTTAAACGTACTTAATATTCTGTAAATTTAGATATTATGATATCAAGTGTGCATTCTAAGCGATTGATTGGATGTCAAAGAATAAAAACTAGTGAGGAAACCAACAAAACCTAACGGACAAAACAAATATATTCTTTATAAGTGGAAGGAATATAGTTTTTTTTTTTTTTTTGCGTGAACAAAATATAATTATATTTTGCTTAACTGTGGGTAACAGCTTATACATTCTCTTCAAAAGGAAAAAAAAACATATACTTATAGTATACGTAAATAATTATTAGAAATATATACTATATATAGCCATTGTAGTTTTCATGTATTGTCGTCTTTGTAGACTTGTAGGTGGACAATTGTCGCTATAAAAAACAACAGTTATATAGATTTTGCCTGGGGGAATTCAATATGGAATCAACAAGGCTTTGGTTAAGAACTTTTTTCCGATAATATGATAAAAGTTTACGGTTCAATAATACATTTATGATTAATCATGGGTAAAAGCTTGAGATAAAGAAAAGTTTAGACATGTGTTAGCACCGGTCAATATCAATTATCTTTGTCTTATTTAATTAATAATTTTTAGGGGACCATAAAAAGATAACCTGTAACAGTGTCATGGGTTATGTTAAGTGTATTTTAATTGCGATATCATGGAGGGAAAGGTCTAATCAAATCTAATCTCTCTTTTGACATGTCACGAAATCTTTATGAAAACTGTCTCTACAGCCACCGTTTCTATATGTATATTGTTGAAAAGAGAAAGACCGAATAAATTGATTTGATTAAGAAATAAATTTTGGGCAGATTTTCCGTCTAAATCGATATGAACTAAAAAAAATTACGAACTGGATTTTTTGTATTAAATTGTGTGCTGCTCTTAACCTAAAAAAAAATACATGATCGTCTGTTTTACAAATTCTATCTATTTAAACTCAATAGCCTTGACTTGCCGTACCACTCTCCCCTTAAATCTCGCCCACAATTTATTGACCTTATCTCACAACTGACTCAACCTCGGCAACAAAATTCTTCTTTTGGGCTCGCAACAGGCCGACTATCATGTCTATATCTTGTTTTCTTAACCGGTTCTTCATGGCCTCCACATCGCCGAAACCCAACACCAACATATATGTAAATTATGTATATTGCTTTCGTATATAGGTATATTATTTTTTCAGTCTCGTCAGAAGTTGTTATCATCATCCAACTTCCAAACATTTTTGTTGTTTACTCTTTTTTATATATATATAATAGAACATATACTTGTATTAAAAAAAAATCAACGGTTAGTATGGGTTAACTAGTTTAATTAGTTAAAGCAATCCAATAAACGGGATGCAATTAGGTGAGTGATTTGATAGCTCTATCGCCACAAAAGTGAAGTTTATGGTCCGATTCAGATGTAACCTAACATTTTATGTTAAAACTGTATATATGTCGTGTGTGTGATGTTGCCTCTAATCTCATATTAATATAACTCTTGATAGAATTATATTATTCAATATCAAAGCTCGTTCTATAACGTAACTAGGTACTGAAAACCCCGATATGTTTCAGTCAATCTACATGGTCAACCAAACCATCGGACTACTACTATAATTTGTAGCTGGGATGTTATAATTATCGTAATTCGTAAATTATACTATAAAACTTCTATATGATATTTTGTACTCCCAACTACAAATTGTAAACACGTTTAAAGTAACGTTAGCACCGGAATAATAAATCTAGAAAGTGATTATTATTACTCAAGACAACATGTCTTGTCTGTTGACAACAAATATTCATCAATAATGAGTTTTTTTTTGTCGACTGATATTATATAAATTAGAATGATACATGGTGAATTATAACTTAGCCGGCGGAAAACAAAAATATCACCTGAGTCTAAAGCCTAAAAGAAGGAAACTAAACCGGCGAACAAACAGAAGTTCCTGGAGGCATAAAATGAAACCAAGATAAAAATTACAAAATAAAGAAATTAAACCCAAAACAGAGAATGAAGCCTTAAAATAAAGAAATAGGTAACAACGCATAAATCCTCCCATGATACACCTTTCTCCATAAACCCTCACATCAATAATGAGTTTAAGTTTAACCAAAAAAATCATTCAATATAGAAATTCGATAGAACGTCGATAATAGTATATAGTTTGAATATAAAAAATCTTATTTAAAAAAGTTATGCACTAATAAATAAAGTTTTTTTTCAAACAAATTAAAGGTACGTGAAGATGTTAGATCTCGGGATTTCACTCGAAGACATGGTCTTTAAAAAGGCAAATATAGGCAAGTAGACAACAGCTATGAAATAGTACGACAATGACCTCAACAAATACACAGTCACCTCTAATTTATCTATAAATTAACAGAATAAATAAACTAAATCATTGGTAAAAGAAGATTTTTTATTTTTGAAATCTGCTGTTTCTCGAAAAAATACAGTATTGAAACATAGAAGAAAATAACGTTAACACAAAAACTGTACACTTTATTTTAATTATAAAAGGATTGATCGGATGCATACAAAAAAAAAAAACACAAAAAAAAACTGGTTAATATTTTTAGAAACTAAAAGTACAGAGAAAAAGGCTTCTTTGAAATTTCTTTTGTTTGTAAGAAGAAAAAATTTGCTGGATTTTGCACCTTTGACTGTAGTTCGTAGGTGTGCGGTTGAATTATCCCCATATTATCTATCTTGTTTAGTATATGTCGCATACAATAATAATATAGAGGACCTACCATTCCAAAACAAAATTGAAATTACGATTTAATTGATATGATTATTATCAATTAATTTTGAAAATTATATTTAAACGAACCTTTTTGCCAAACATAAAAACCGACTAATTTTCAACAGGGGTACTACTACTAATCTACTGAATATCTCACCAACAGCAACTTTATATTTTTTTATTCAGACATTACAGAATAAGAATGGATATTCGAAACTTTATTTTTTTGTTGCGTTTGTTGAAACTTTAAACAAGGAAAAACAACTATATATATATATATATATATATATATATTATACAGTCAAAAAACAATAAGTTTTTTTTAAAGCTATAATTTTAAAAAATTACAATTAAAATGAGAAGGGCAACACATATTTAATCGGGTCTCACAGATTATTGACTCGGTCAAAGGCTGTGCTCTAATTGACAACTTCTGTTACATGTCTCTGTTTAAAACAATACCAAAATGTTGCTATTTCACATGTAA
This sequence comes from Camelina sativa, assembly GCF_000633955.1. Classification (NCBI taxonomy): domain Eukaryota; kingdom Viridiplantae; phylum Streptophyta; class Magnoliopsida; order Brassicales; family Brassicaceae; genus Camelina; species Camelina sativa. The sequence goes on from NC_025702.1 coordinate 19,562,446, forward strand.
TTACGCATCTACGTCGATAGTTTAATATTAGCCTCTCATTAAAATTCTACTTTGGGAACACACAGGTACAAGTAATTCTCTTACATCTAAACATATTTTTTTAATAAAGTTAAAAATTAAAAACACAAAAAGTATGAGAAGAAAAGAACAGAGTTGTTATCAGAAAACGAAAAAAAGAAATGAGTTTTCTATCTTTCCACTATTACCATTGTTTGTGTATAGAAAATTAAATATATTCTGGATAACGTTCTAATTTGTAAAACCCGATTAAATATTTAAATTAATCTGACGCTCCAATAATCAAATAATATAAATATTTTCCCTATTAGTCAATATTTTTTTTATCCCGTCTACAATTCCTCTTATTCCATTCACATATGAAACAACATTTCGAAGCACTAGTTAAAAGATACCAATGATAATGAAACTGATTATATAAGTTTAATATATAACAAAATTTGTCGACGCTATACTGTAGTCTCAAGGCGAATCACTTATTTTTTAAGAACATTTTATATATGTAAACATTAACACGAATGCCATTTGAACCACATCTATGAAAAAATTAGGTAATGCAATAGTAATTATGTGATGTAGTAAACTATAGTAATTTTTTGTTGTTATAGATTTTAAAAATTACCCAAATGTCAACTGCGAAATTAAAAACTATAGAATCTTGTGAACAATCAAAATCTTTGTTCTATCACCCCTCTCTCTCGCTCGAATTTTTTATACACCAAAATGTAATTAACCCTAGTTGCATGTTTCAAAGTTTCAAGTTTCAAGTAAAGAAAAAAGTGGGAACAAAAGGTAAATAGTGAAAAAAAGTTTAGAGTTATACTGCATAAAAAAGATTTTGAATTTTATAATATAAAAAAAGCTGTCCACATTTTATTGGCTTTTCTCTCCCACACAAACCATCAATTCCTTTCACACTCTCCTCCTCTTTTGAGTTTCTCTACAACCCAAAAAATCATCATATCCTCCTTCCTTCATTACCCATTCTTCTCTCTCTCTATCTCTCAAGTCACAACCATCACCTATCTTCCTCTCTCTATCTCTGCCATGGATTCCGGCAACAGTAGTAGCATGCAATCATCAAGCGGCGGTGCTGGTGGGGGAGATCAAGAAGAGTACGACTCACGCGCCGATCAATCAATCTCTGCTTTATTCAACAACAACAACAACACAACCACCGTCTCCTCCAACATCGCCGTTCCAACACAGCTTGACTCTCTTATAGCTAACTATTTTAACACTTCTTGGTCAACGGATAATCCTCTCTGGTCAACAACGGCTACAAAACCCACCGATGATGGCTCTAGACCAGTACCACCACCGATCTCATCAGAATCAGTCTTCTTCACAAACCCACTCCAACAAAATCTGAGAACAGTTCCACACACAAACGACACAAACACAACTAGTCCCATTTGTTCCGTCCCAACCGACAAGAAAAACGGTCTTGCGACAACACGGAATCCAAAGAAGAGATCTCGAGTCTCGAGACGAGCGCCTACGACTGTTTTGACCACCGACACATCCAACTTCAGAGCCATGGTTCAAGAATTCACCGGTAATCCTTCAACTCCTTTCACCGGATTATCATCATCTTCTCCTTATCCAAGATCAAGATTTGATCTCTTCGGTTCTTCTTCTTCTTCTTCCTCGAGACCCTTAAAACCCTTTCCTCACAAACTCATCTCTCCATCGACGGTGAATCATCATTACCTTCCTCCTTCAGAGTATCATCTTCATCATCATCAGAATCTTCTCCTTAATATAAACACGCAAAACATCGCATACCCTTTTCTCAACAACCAATCTCCCAACAACAACCCTTTACCGGATCAGTCCCTTCTATGTGAAAAGTCGAAACCTTCGAGCTTGAGAACGAGTAATGGTTTTGGACACGTGGACGTTGGAACAAACTTTGAGGGGCTTCACAACATTATCGTCTCGTCGTCATCGATGACACATCCAACCCTAAATAATTCTAATATCCATGGATCAGACAAGAATACTGAAGCCGAGAATGATAACGATCTGTTAAGATCGATCAATGGTGATGATCAGTCCATGGTGCAAAGATCATCGGATGGTTACACAGCACCTGTTGCTTCTGGATCAGAGAATACTTTAACGGCGGTGAGAAATGAAGGTATGGTGGAATTATCATGGATCTCTTCTTCTGATTAGATTTATCTAACTTTTTTACATTATGGTTGTATTTATTTTATTACTTACCATAATAAAAAAAAGTTTAGAAATCTTAGCGAAAAACATATGATGAATATTGGAAACATTAATTAGTGTATGGAAAGATTTTGGAATCATTTATCATGTTCTAAAGCTTCTATGGTCTCTATAATTAACAATTACTTTTTTACATATTCGAACAATGTTTTTTTTTTTTTCTTATAATGTTATATATCGGCTTTATTCCTTTTATTGGACTGGATGTTATATATGTGATTTTGAACATCGGCTCATAGTGGCATGAGATATCATCAGTTGCTTCCTAAGTATTGATATTTTTTTTTTTGTCAACAAGTATTGATATATTTGTAAATATAATTTGAAATTTGAAATTACAATTTTTTTAAAAGAAGCATGTGCCTATAGAGGCAGGATTAATCTTACAAGGACCCAAAAAAAATAGCATGCATCTACTTTTGGCAAAGAAAAATGTTGAAAGTTTCTTGGTACTAGGGCTACGTATGAACCCTAAAACAGAAGCTTGGACTGTTACTAGAACATGAAACTGCAAATAACTCAAACTATGAAACATTATTAATTTATTTGCCTATATATTATAAAGTAAAATATGTAGCGAGAGAGTGATTGGTGGCGAGATCTAGGGAATCGTTAGCCGCCGCTTATCCTAATTTCATCATATTTATTTGAAACTCACATGACACTTCTCGATATATTCATATTTTTTTTCTTTTAATATTTTGTAGTAATACACATAAGCTGAATAATGGATGTAAGAAAATAAATAAAAAATCATAAGCGAATAATGTAAATTCATCGTCATTGTAATCCGATACGTCATTTATCCCTTTCAAAGACATCCTATAGAAAAACAAACGTCATTCAATACGTCAGACCGTCATGTCTCGTAATTTTTTACTTAATATAATTGTCGCCATTATTAAAAAAAATCCATCAAACCAAACTTCGATGGTTACATCTATCTATTGCGAGATTTCAGGTTACTACTAGGAGCATTTCCAATGATCCTAATCCTGAATTTTATTCCAATAGTTCTCTATTTTCACCTTTAAAATAGAGATTGCTATTTTTTCCTCTATTTATAAAGAAATTCCATTTTTTCTTACAAAGTGTTCCTCTATAAATAGAGGAACTCTATTATATAGGTGAGAATAGAAGACCATTAGAGTAAAACTCACCTCTATTATAAAGATCTCTATTATAGAGGAAAAATAGGGAAAACCATTAGAGATGATCTAAGCAAAATTGCTTCACACAGACATAAAATCCAAACTGTTTATTTGATTATGACTTCTTCAGCTTCTTCTACTTACATTGTTTGTGCTCTTACATTTGATTATGACTTCTTCAACTTCTTCTCCTTACATCATCCCATCAGACTCCTTCTTAGTTACTTGGTTCCGACTTTTTAACTCCTATAAGTTTGTTTGTAATCTATGCTTTGTTATTACTGTAGGTGTATCTCTGTTAGGAGGCACCAGGTTGTAAAAAGGTTTTCAACCCTTTTGTAAGATCAATGAAGGTATGTGTTATTAAAAAAAAAAAAAAAA
>NC_025702.1:19566610-19571593 GCF_000633955.1 Camelina sativa
AAAAAAAAAAAAAAAAGAGTTAATTAGTTTATATAAACAATAATTGCTTAATAATGTGATAATGTTTTTGAATTCATCATCATCAGTATCTTATGCATTATTTCGTAAACATCATCATGGATGAAATCAATACCCATTTTCCCGCCAATTTCTTTTGCCAGTTTTTGATTTTTTTTTTCTAAGTTAAAACAATATGTCAGTTAGATTTGCGCTTTCTCCACTAAGACGTGAAACGGTAGCGTTTCGAGAAAGTAAGCATATGTATGTAAATATTTTTCATTTTTTACATCAATTATTTCTTTCATTTTCTTGTTTTTTTTTCTTAACACTGAATACTTCTTTATTATTGAGTAGAAGAGTTAGCATAATGTAAATCAGAGCGAATACATTGAGGGATCGATAAATGGAAAATAAAATCTGTTCTTTCATGCCGCTATGCTTTCGCAAGTTTATCAGCTAAACCGTTTGCTTCTCTTGGAATCCACTTGAATAGAACTGATTCAAAACGCCTTTCCCATCCTTTAATTTCTTGTATCCAGTTGTTAATATCAAACCTCCAGGTTCCAGAATTTAAAGTATTAACCAAAGCCTCGCAATCACCTTCAAAGATTACTTTACGATAACCACTAAGCCAAGATTGACGCATTGCCAGTACCAAACTTTGGCATTCTGCTTCCAAAGCAGAAATACAATTCATCCCTGTAGCTTGACTTGCTTCACAAAAAGTTCCCTGCTCATTTCTTAACAACCAAGCGGCTGTTGAACGGCTCTCGCTATTAGTGAAACTTCCATCATAATTACACGTGATCCAACCTAAAGGTGGTGGCAGCCAACGAGAAGCAGAGGGGCAATCATTTATCGGCGGGTTCAGACTTTGGTGTCTTCTCCTCCTTTCCATATCCACTGTTAACCATTCATTTGATTCTCTGTTTGCATCTCTGAGGTCTTGGTACCAACTATTGCTTTTGTGTTGGAAAGTTAGCTTGTTACGACTTGTCCAAAGTTTCCATAAAATCCAGAACGGTAGAAGAGAGGGTTTGTCATAGATCCTCCAGTGTTTATGAAACTCAAAAATCGCCTTCAGTTTAGCTTCGAAAGTGACATTTGGGTTTAGTAAGCATGTGATCGGTACATTAGAAGCACGCCAAATCCGCATCGTATGAGGGCAAAAGAAAAATAGATGTTCTGTTGTTTCCAAAACTGTAGTGCAGCGTTTACAGTTACCATCATTAGACATGTGACATCGTTCTAATTCCTCTCCAATTGCCAAGGCACGGGACATAAGGCGCCATAGAAAGTGTTTAAACTTTGGGGGTGTTCTAGTTTTCCAAATTTCTTGCTTAACTTGAGGGTCACCATGAGGTGGTTGTACTTGAAACTCAAAATCTGGATGGTGTGTAGCCAACCAGTAGCCAGATTTAACTGTATACAGTCCATTCTCTGTATAGTGCCATCCTAAAAGATCAGTAGGCTGCCAAGCGCTTATCTTGATACGAAGAACTTTGTTTACATCTTCAGGGTGTACTCTTTCTCTCACCAATCTTTCGTTCCAACCTGAAATCTGGGAGAATGAGACTGTCAACCGTGCTATTATCTAGCTGAAATGCAGGATTTACTCTTGGAGGACGTGGAGGATGAGTTGGGAGCCATGGGCTTGTCCAAGCAAGAATGGAACCACCATCACCGACAGAATAACGAAGACCCTTGCATAGCAATTCCCTTCCAGCTAAAATCGATTGCCAGCCAAAGGATGGTTGTGTGCCTCTGTTTGCATTGACAATGGTTGAATCAGAGAAGTATCTTCCGCGTAAAGTACGTGCAAGCAGACAGTTGGGGTTTTGAAGTATCCTCCAATCTTGTTTAGCCAATAGAGCTTCATTAAATTTCTCAATGTCTTTGAAACCTAAGCCGCCTTCCTTTTTCAGATATTTCAGTCGATCCCAAGCAACCCAGTGTACCGGATTCCCATTCTGACTTTGACTCCACCAGTAGTTGGCTATGATTTGCTCTATCTCCTCACAAATACCCTTTGGCAACTTGAAACAGTTCATTATAAACACTGGCGTAGCCATAGCTATTGCTTTAAGTATAATCTCTTTGCCACCTTGGGAGAGGAACTTATTGTTCCAACCTCTTGTTTTACCACGGACATTCTCCACAATGTACTGAAACAACTCAACTTTTTTCCTACCAAACTGTTCAGGGAGTCCAAGATACTTACCATATCCACCCTTATTGTGTATTTGGAGGAAATGTCTGATTTGGTTCTTCGTTTGATCACTAACTCTTTTACCAAATGACAGTGATGGCTTTCTTGTATTAACTTGCTGGCCAGATGCTCTTTCATATTGCGTTAGTATTTCCTTTATAGCCGCACATGAACTCAGATTAGCCTGACAAAAGAACAGTGAATCGTCTGCAAATAGAAGATGACTAATCGATGGACTTGCATTACTGATCTTCATGCCTTTGATGATGTCTTGTGCTTCTGTTCTTTTCATCATATGGCTTAGGACCTCTGCACATAGGATAAACAAGTATGGAGATAGGGGATCACCCTGTCTGATGCCTCTTTCTGGCTTAATAAGACCCTTGGGACTACCGTTGATATTCACTGAAAACATTGGAGTACGAACGCAAGTCATGATCCATTGGATCCATTTAATGTCAAAACCAAACCTGAAGAGAGTTTCTTGGAGGAAATCCCATTCGAGGCGGTCATAGGCTTTGGTGATGTCTGTTTTTATCGCCATGTACGAGTTTGAGCATCTGCGTTTAACCTTGAGAGCGTGAATTAGCTCATGTGCGATTAAAACATTATTGGTGATGATCCTTCCAGGGATAAACGCAGCCTGTTCCTCTGAAATCATCTGGTCCAGATGCTGTTTCAGCCTTGATACTAGAATTTTCGATATTATTTTATAACTGACATTGTAAAGAGAGATGGGTCAGTAGTCACTCATGCGCTTTGCAGGATTCGTTTCGGGGATGAGGCAAATATTGGTGTGGTTCAGAGATGGATCGAAAGAACATGTGTGAAAGAATTGTTGTACCTCTTGGATTAGGGTCTTAGTTGTTTCCCAAAAGTGTTGGTAGAAAGCTCCTGTGAAGCCATCAGGCCCGGGAGCTCGTGTAGGACCAATGGAGAAGACTGCTTGTTTGATTTCGTCTTCAGTTATAGGCTTAGTTAAATCTTCATTCATCAATGGGGTGACACGATGTTGAAAGTCTTGGAAGACATGGAAATGGTTGTTCTGTGGTGTGAGATCGCTTTTGAAAAAATTGGTGAATTACGACTGAGCCACCATACCAACGTTATTATCACCACTGTGTTCATGACCCTCATCATCCAAAATAGAGAACAGCTTATTCCTTGCAGTGTGTCCTTTTGCAGTTGCAAATAAGTATTTCGTATTTGTATCACCACTCGATAACCAGTTTTTTCTGCTTTTTGTACGCCAAAACTCTTCCTCATTATCATAAGCGATGCTCAACTTTTGTCTCTGATCTCGAATTTGTTGTGTAGTTGAGCCATTGGAGTGTGCTTTGTCAAGCAGAACCTTTAAAATGCTTATATCCTCCTGAGCATTAGGCTTATTCTGACGTTTCCAATTTGAGATTGTTGCTCTGCACTTTTTCAGTCGTGCAGCTAAACTGATATCATGATCTTGTTTTTCTTTTTCTTTTTACAAGAATCATTTTGGCTGATGTATATATATATATATAACAAGATCTTCTTCTTCTATTATTTCTGGAGCTTGAGGGATATAAATGGTTTTATTTTCGCTTCGCTAACTCATAATATCTCTGCCATTAATTCTCCACTTAGTTATTTACACACGCTTTTAAAAAGAAAAAATAAAGAAGCAACTCAGAAAAAGGAAAAAACCTTTTTGGTGTATCTATCAATTTATGAATTATGAATACAGATTTAATGATTGATATAAACATGGATTTTTGTGAAATTAAAACTATCTTTATTCATACATACATCCCTCCTTGTGGAGATTGGAAATCCAAATGATTAGGCAAAGGATTTTTAGAAGATTTAGGGGGCAAACAGAGATAGAGAGAGAGAAGAAAAACAAAAGCAGTTTTGTTGTTTTGCAATGATGTTTCCACGTTGATATGCATATATCGTAAGTCGTATGAGTTTGAATCATATAGAATTTGTCTTTTTTTCTTTTTCGAAACTGTCTTTTTTTACTCAAGAAATTATTGTTAATATTATTTTTAATCTATAATTAACGAATTAAATATACTTAAATTTCGAACGAGGATTTAAATAAATTTAAAATTTATTGTTTATTCTTTACATCCACTAGTCGAGAAACCAAAAAAAAAAGAGTGGTAGTAGAGAGATTTTATTATTTTGTTCAAAGTGGAAGTAGAGTGAGTATATAATGCGTTTTCCATAGGCAAGAGAGGACAGGCCTTTTTAGCAGTAGCTATGCCCCCACTATTTTTTACTTTACTGATTTTGTAATTTTGAAAAGGTAAAACACAATATAAACACAATCAGATATACACACGTATGTAAATGTAAAACCCCACTATTGATCAACTTTACGTAACAACGTTTTAAACTTTTTAAATAAAGAGATTAGGTTTTCGAATTTTGGTAATTAAGGGGCCATTATGGTCGAAATCAGGTAAATTGTCAATAAAGTAGGGGAAATGTCAACTCCGATGCCATAAAATATAAATATATATCAGAATGACAGATGATTTATAGACAACGGCAAATAAGCAGAGTTATTAAAAAATGTTTAGGTTATGAATTATGTATATTAACGTGAACTTTTGACTTCCTGAGTTTACTTTCTCCCAATTCAGCTGCCATATCGGTATTTATAAATAAATATAGTTACGATTTGCGGTGCGAGGTAGGTTAAAATTTTGATCAGGTTAATTGACATTTTTTTTCTACTGCTTATGTCCAATGTTTTAGGGGTTTTTTTTTTTTTTTTTTTTTAATTTTTC
>NC_025702.1:19571933-19584741 GCF_000633955.1 Camelina sativa
TTTTTTTTTTTTTTTTTTTAAATTTTCTATATTTTTTATGTTTTATGATCAGGTTCATAGGCATTTTTTTTTCTACTCCTTACGTCCAATGTTTTAGGTTTTTTTTTGTATTTTAATTTTCTATATTTTGATGTTGTATGATCAGTTAATTGACTATTTGAGTTTTGCAGTATATAATTTTTGAATATATTTTTTGTCTTGGTTGAGAAATCTAGTTTATTATCTTGGTCAAGAATCATGACGATTCATAAAATTTAGGTCATGAGAATTCCACTTGGCAAATCTGTCCACTCCCGAAATAAGACGGACAACAAACCACAGCTGATGCAGTATTTGACAGCCTTGACCGTCAAATTTTTACTTAAAATGTTTTAAAATGATGAGATTTTTGTTGTTACCGTGGGCTAAGGTGAACCGGAGAATATTCTTTGTACTACATGAACCAAAATTTAAGTGTCTAATTTTGTATGTGTCAATCTCAATGTCTCTCTCTGCCACTTGACATCCCGGTCGGGTCAAAGTTCGCTTGCTTAAGAAAAACCTGCTAGAATAGTTTGCGGAAAAAACTGTCATTGTATGATGTTTCAACGTAAAAGAAAACCAAAAGTTTAAACAAATCCGTAACATATTTTTGTATTTTGGGGACCTACTTCCCCAATTGGGATCAATTTTAACCACAAGCATTCAAAAAAGAACTAGCCGAACTTGAAATCAGAGAGTTAAAAAACATTACAAGAATATAACGAACATAACTTAAGCATATAAACAAAATGAGACTACGAGTATCAAAAGCAAATAATAAGAGAGATAAAATTAACCTTGAACATATACATATATATATATAAACTGAGGATAATGGCGACGAATTGGGACGAGTCAGTCATAGCTGGAATATTCTCCGGCACAATACAGGCCGTGACATATTTTCTCTGTTTCTTCTCTTCTCCTTCCTGTAATTGTATTTAGACGTCAGAAAATTTTAAAAGATCTTTTAACTATATGTTTCTTCATTATGAAACCCAACACAGTTCTCAATATCAACAAATAACCGGACAGAAGCTTCATAAAATACAAACAAAATAAAGGGAAAACATCAACTTACTAATTCACCTTTGGTTCTTGATTACGATGCATATCACGCAGAAATTTCATTCTCTGTTTTTTTCTATTGTCCAGCGTTGGTTGCAGCTGGTATGACGAGCCTTCAAATTCTGGTTATTATCCTTGCAGAGAGAACCTGCAAAAAGAAAAAAAGAAAAAAACAGAGGAAGACAGTGAGTTTAAGCCAAAACTTTTATGATGCGTAGAACTGAAACTAGTCATGTTTTAGTGTGCAAAAGAGAACACGTTTTTTAATTAATAATATCTATGGTTCATATATAGAAACACTAAAAAAAAAAACAAATACTTCTAGATTATTACATGGTTCATATAAAAATAGAGAAACATCTAATAACTCTTGCCAAAATCTTGAAGCAGAGTTTGGCTACGAGAGTAATCTTCGACGAAACTTTGCTCTCTCTCTTCTCTCTCTCTCTCTCTCTATTTTTTTAACCAATGAAAAAGAGAAGCCTTTGCTTTGCTACGACAAACTACGAGAACGGTAAAGCGATACTACAGAAAGTACGAGAACAAGAGGAACTAATTTTGTGAAGAAGGCTTATGGGCACAAGTCACTTATATAGGCAGCTTGGCTTTGGTTCTTTCAACGGCTACTTTTTTTCTAACGTCTATATTTTTTACCGTTGAGTCTCAAATATGTTACCGTTTGTTGTCAGTGAATTGACACTTAACACTAAAAGTGAATAAATTATACACAACAATAGTAAACGTTGGCAGTAGGCCCAAACGTCTATATTTGTTACCGTTGTGATATTTGAGTCTCAGATATATATCACCGTTTGATGTCAGTGACTTGACACTTAACAGTAAAAAGTGAATAAATTATACACAAGAATAGTAAAACGATCGCAATAGGCCCAAACGCCTTTTTTCCCTTCTAACGTCTATATTTTTTAACCAGTTTGTGAATGAATTTGACGCACCTACGTTAACAATTTACAGGAGTACGAAAAGTCAAAAGTGTTTACAGAGGCCTCAATTTGAAATTTAAGTCAACAATCCCAAGAAGCATAACAGCTATAAAAACAGAAGTAATAAAAGGCCGAATACAGAATAAGCCCATTATATCAAATTGAGGCCCAAATTGATTTTATAGCCTAATCAGTAATCACATTACTTAACAATCAGATCACATCGTTTTAATTTTTTATTCCTTTTTTTTTTGGTTTTGGACAGTTTTTTCTTTAATTACGATATTATAATCAGTAAAATGGAAAAATGTGAAAAAATTGAGTGGGAAAATGAAGAAATTGAGATCGAGAAAAAAAAAAGGAAATTGCGAAAAATGAAAAATTAATGGCAGACGACGGCGTTAGGACAAAGAAAAAAGAGAACGCCTTCCTAGGGTTTGGTTCACGCTCCGCCGTAAGATTTGTTCTCCGCCGCCGCGTTATCCCGTCGGTAAAGTAAAAAAAGGTTATTGCTTTGACCAAGCTTAGATCAATATCTATTTGATTATCCAATCGAATTCGTGTAAAAACAATTCAGAGTTTCAGCTTCGTCCCTCCCCTTTTTTTGTAGGGTTTTGATTTGATTATTGGGTTGGGATGAGTAGTCCATTCAGTGAAGAGATACTGATTGATAAGCTCGCTAAGCTCAACAGCACTCAGCAATCTATCCAAAGTATCCTTTTTTTGAAAATTCTAATTCATTGCCCTAAAATTTCAATTTTGTTGTTTAATTACATCTCTTTGTGTTTTGTATATTGCAATTCTGATTGTTTGGTTCTTTGAAACCTTTTTGGATAAGCTCATTCACGTTATACTTAAGTCACTTTATGTCTGTGTGTATTTGTATTATGCAATTCTGATTGTTTGGTCTTTGATCCTCTTTTGGGATAAGCTCTGTCACAGTGGTGTATCGTACATCGTAGTGAAGCTGAGTTAGTGGTTACTACATGGGAGAAACAGTTTCACAGTACAGAGATAACTCAGAAAGTGCCTCTCTTGTACCTTGCTAACGACATACTTCAGAACAGCAAGCGTCAGGGTAATGAGTTTGTGCAAGAGTTCTGGAAAGTTCTCCCTGGTGCTCTCAAAGATCTTGTTTCCTTGGGAGATGATCATGGAAAAAGCGTGGTCTCACGACTGGTAATGATTGGCCTTTTTGTTATCTTGTTGCGTTTCTACTGCTTAATTTACTGATCAATGATTTTATGCTTTTGAATGGTTTTGATACTTAATAGCTGACTTAATCATCAATCTTATGTTTCATTATAGTGTTAGATGTTGATATTTTACTCAGGGAATTGGATTGCTTTTAAGTTTTAACCTTAAGAAGTGTCTTTTGCATTGTTTCTAATACTGCTAAATGCGTGATTCTCTTATCTGTTAAAATGTTTGAGTTTTTGAGAGTATGTTGCTGATTTTAGAGTAAATTGGTACTGCTTGGGACTTAAACCAGGTTTAGTTCACCAATCTTTGGTTTCATTATTACTAGGTTACCATATGGGAAGAGAGAAGAGTCTTTGGGTCTCGTTCAAAGAGTCTTAAAGATGTAATGCTCTCAGAAGAAGCTCCTCCACCGCTTGATATCAATAAAAAACGATCACAAGGATCCAAATCAGCGAAACGGGATTCAAAATCTGCCAAAACGGTAATTTTTATTTCCTTGTTCAGTGTTTTTTTTTCTGAGTCTTAATTAACATTCATTAGCTCTCTCCATTTGCTTTTTTTTGGCTACCAGAAATTATCAAGTGGACGTGTGACGGAGAAGATAGTATCTGCATTTAATTTGGTTCGTGCAGAGAACTCAAATGAAGAGACAGAGATAAGCAAATGCAAGTCTACAGTTAAACGTATCAGAACGATGGAGAAAGATGTTGAAGACGCCTGCTCCACTGGTAAACATATTAGCCCTACATTTTGACTTTTTACGTAATCACATTTATCATTCGGGATTATTTAAACACATACTGGTTCTCAATGTTGGATTGTCTTCAGCAAAAGACCCAAGGAGAAAAACATTGGCAAAAGAATTGGAAGAAGAAGAAATCACTCTGAGACAATCTGTTGAGAAACTGAAATCCATTGAAGAAAATAGAACATCCCTTGTAAAACATCTTAGGGAAGCGCTATGCGAACAGGTAAAGAGAGTCTTTCACTCTTAAAGCTCGATAGTTTGCTTAGACATTTCGCTTTCTTACTGAGTTTTATGTGTCAGGAATCTGAATTGGAGAATCTTCAATCTCAGATACAGGTAATTACTGATTTCTGTTACTTATGCCTAGGACTGTCAAGTGATCAGTTCAATCTGCGAAATGCAATCTTGGTTTAAAACTACTTGCAATCTTGGTTTAAAACTTTATTGTGTTTTGTCTAAATTCATCAGGTAGCACAAGTGCAAACGGAAGAAGCCCAAAACATGCAGAAGCGGCTCAATAATGAAACAACGGTTAACAGTAACAACGGATCATCTGGCCAATCAGCAAAAGCGACTCCTGCCTCAATCGCTGCAATGGCAGAAATGCTAACTTCATCATCAAATTCATCAATGATTATGCATTCTGTTCTGTCTTCATTTGCTGCCGAAGCTACTACACAGACTTCTGGTTTAACCAAATCGAATAGTGCTGACACAAATGCATTTGCTCCTCCAAATCCGCAGTATCACATGATCCCAAATCCAGCCGCATCGCAGCAGTTTATACCGTATGGATTTGGTAACATTCCGCTAATGCCGCCTGGACAACTGCCACCACCGCCTGGATCACTGCCGCCGCATATGATGAGTAATCAACAAAACGCAGCTCAGCAACAATCGCAACAAGGTCAGAGTTTTCAACCACCGGGTATGATGTATTTTGGACCTCCACACCATTCTTAAGGTTAATAGTAAAAACAAGCCAAAAAATCTTAGTTTTAGCTGTAGATTATATAGATTAGTTTCTGACTTAGTCTCTTTGTCTTTATTTGATGTTGCATTGTAGAGAGTAGAAACGAACGATCTTTTGTCTTACAGATCTTTGTACCCTAAGCTGTTTAGTCAATTTTTACTTCTTTGTAACATAATTTAGACTTCAGTTGTTTATCTGCGTTACATATTTATATTTGTTGTATGCATAGTTTCAAAATGGATTCATAATCTTGAGAATTTTATACAAAAATATTTACATCAGTCACGTTCTTTTCAATTATTTTTTCCAAGTCAAAGTTACAAAAAATTTCAATAATAAACATTTTTTCAATGTCTATACAAACAACAAATGAAAATGCCACTTAGAAGCCAGATNATCTGTTGAGAAACTGAAATCCATTGAAGAAAATAGAACATCCCTTGTAAAACATCTTAGGGAAGCGCTATGCGAACAGGTAAAGAGAGTCTTTCACTCTTAAAGCTCGATAGTTTGCTTAGACATTTCGCTTTCTTACTGAGTTTTATGTGTCAGGAATCTGAATTGGAGAATCTTCAATCTCAGATACAGGTAATTACTGATTTCTGTTACTTATGCCTAGGACTGTCAAGTGATCAGTTCAATCTGCGAAATGCAATCTTGGTTTAAAACTACTTGCAATCTTGGTTTAAAACTTTATTGTGTTTTGTCTAAATTCATCAGGTAGCACAAGTGCAAACGGAAGAAGCCCAAAACATGCAGAAGCGGCTCAATAATGAAACAACGGTTAACAGTAACAACGGATCATCTGGCCAATCAGCAAAAGCGACTCCTGCCTCAATCGCTGCAATGGCAGAAATGCTAACTTCATCATCAAATTCATCAATGATTATGCATTCTGTTCTGTCTTCATTTGCTGCCGAAGCTACTACACAGACTTCTGGTTTAACCAAATCGAATAGTGCTGACACAAATGCATTTGCTCCTCCAAATCCGCAGTATCACATGATCCCAAATCCAGCCGCATCGCAGCAGTTTATACCGTATGGATTTGGTAACATTCCGCTAATGCCGCCTGGACAACTGCCACCACCGCCTGGATCACTGCCGCCGCATATGATGAGTAATCAACAAAACGCAGCTCAGCAACAATCGCAACAAGGTCAGAGTTTTCAACCACCGGGTATGATGTATTTTGGACCTCCACACCATTCTTAAGGTTAATAGTAAAAACAAGCCAAAAAAATTCTAGTTTTAGCTGTAGATTAGTTTCTGACTTAGTCTCTTTGTTTTTGTTTGATGGATGCATTTTAGAAAGTAAAAACACGATCTTTGTATCTTAATCTGTTTAGTCAAATTTTACTTCTTTGTAACATAATTAGACTTCAGTTGTTTATCTGCGTTACATTTATATTTGTTGTATGCAATAGTTTCAAAATGGATTCAAAATCTTGAGATTTTTATGCAAAAATATTTACATCAGTCACGTTCTTTTCAATTTTTTTTCCAAGTCAAAGTTACAAAAAATTTCAATCATAAACATTTTTTCAATGTCTATACAAACAACAAACTGAAATGCCACTCCACTCTTAGAAGCCAGATGAGTTCTGAGTGACCACTCTGTTGCTACCACCAACTCGGAACCTAGACCGAATCGAACCATTAGAGTCGATAACTCGGTTCCAATCAACTGATACTTCGCCGTCGTCTTCCTCATCCTCCGGCACCCTCTCTCTCATCAGCTGAAGAATTTTCTTCGCTTTCTCTCTAGCTCTCTCTGTTCCCCTCTCTTCCACTACCTTCAAGACATCCACAGCTCTTGCCTCCTTCGCTAGTCCCTTAAATCGAAGACTCTCATGGCTTAAAGCGAACAATGCAGCCACACAATTCTCACGTGCCGAAGAAGAAGAACGAGCCGCCCCCGTAGACTCCTCCGTCCTCTCCTCCCGTAGCATCCCTACAAGAATGGCAACCGCATTCGCATCAAGCATCGCTGATCGTCCTTCGCTACAACAAGCTAAATTACAAATCACCAACAACGCTCGGCTCGCTGATTCACCAGACCTAACCATCGAGAAAAGCGCTGGAACAGCTCCAAGCCTAACGAGCTTCAACCTATTCGTCTGGTTCAAGGACAAATGGTAAAGCGCAAGAGCCGAATCGTGCCTCGTCCTATCACTATCAGCAGCTCGTAACGCGAGAAGCAATGGCTGAAGCGCTCCTAAAACCCCAATAGGCATTTTATTATCATCTTCAAGAGAGAGACTAAAGATTGTTCCAGCGGCATGTTCTTGAGCTTCTCTGGATCCTGATTTCAGAACATCAATCAAAATGGGAACAAAACCTAACCGAACAATGGTCAATTTGTTCTTCTTGTCCAAAGATAGATTCACAAGCGAAGCTAACGAGTTCGTCTGCACTAGTGAGTATCTTGAAACAATCATAGTCTTCAGTAAAGAAAGAATCCGAGGAGAACAGAGCGAAACCCTAGCTTCATCTTTAGTACGAGTCATCTTCCTCATCATAATCAAACCTTGTTCTTGATCAAAAATATCACTACTCTTAAGCTTGTCGTAAATCACTTCGTCCTCCTCTTCTGGATTGTGCTGCTGTTGTTGTTGTGTTAGGGTTTCGATTTCGGCGGAGGAAGAAGAAGATGATGGAGACGGAGAGAAGCAAGCGGGTCGGGTCGTTAAAGGAAGAGGAGTGTGTGGGCTCTGAGCGACGATTACAGATTCATCAGAAGAGCTCGTTGAGTTGAAGTCTCTCCTTCCCATGAGTTCGGAATCAGCGTGGTGAGTTATCATCGGAGCACGGTGAGCTACAGCTCTGAGAAGCTCTTGCTCGGAGACACGAATCTCAACTTCCGGTGGAGGCATCTGTTGCCGTAGGTTACGCTCGACGGTGGAGTAATCAGGTGGCTGAGGGCGTGAGAGGCCAACGGTGTGGCACCAAGTATCGATTGTTGATTTCATGTTTAGGTTAGGGATGATGTTGGAGAAATCGGGTTGAGAGTCAGAGTCGTCGTCGTTTCCGTTGCCGTTGAGTTTGGGGATAAAGTTTAGGTCGCGACAGACTTGAACACAGAGACGTTCAAAGGTTTGACCGGATGAGACAACAACTGGGTCAGACATTATTGATTTTGAAATCGGACAGAGGAATTCGACAGGAGGTTGTTGTTGTTGAGGTTGTTGTCGGGAAGATGATGATGATGAGGACGCAGAAGAAGACGATCTGTGGCTGAAAGGGTTCCATCTGAGCCGTCCGCTTTTACCCATCTGCAAAAATCAACGGTTAGAAATTGGTGGTGGTGAGTATTGATTTTTTTCTGAAAAGGGTTTTGTAGAGAAATTTAGGGATTTCAATTCATCTTGCTTCTTCTTCTTGCCTAGGAGATTTTTCTGAGACGAAGAAGAGAGGAGAGAAGAGGAGAGTCGTCTTCTTCCTCCTGAACTGAAGGACTTTGTGGCCTACTGACTTTTTTTTTTCTTTACTTTTGTGTGTTTTTTTTTATTTTATTTTGTTTTGAAGTGATGATGATTATAATTATAACTTGGACGTATGAATATTTTTTTACGAAAATGTTGACCGTACATTATATCTAATACGTGGACCCAAGTGAATTAGCTTTCATTGTTCATACATTCTAAAAAAGCTTTCTTGCTTTCTTTTTCAGGCCAATTTTGTTCACATACCTACTACACAACATTTGCATCCTTAAACATATAAACTTGGAATGTAATTTACTGTTTTGGAATAATATCCCAATTTTTTAAAAAAGAGGTGAGAATAAAATGATTTGATTTTTCACTAAACTTGCCATTCTTAGCTTGAGGAAAGAAAAAGAGTTTCTTAATTTAGCAGATAAGCTTTTACATTGTACTTCTGACTGATGGCGCATTGTTGGATTGCATAAAACATAATCTGATATTTTCCGTATAAATGTTTGTACTAAAGTATAAGGGTCTAGACGATCTGGCTTTAGTGCTTTACGATTTTAAACATGGTTAGGCAACATATTCACTTGTTGGATACATTCAAACAGTTTCTTTTATAACCAAGGACACTACTCTCTCTACTCAGGTTTTGCAACCTTCTTCATAAAGCTCTTAGTCAACAGGAAATCTTTGATGGAAATCGGCATATGGTGCATGATCCCCATGACGGTCGACAACCTACCTGTAGAGAACCAAGCCGGCGGATTTTTTTTGAGCACAACGGAAACAGTCTGTTTCGCAAATGTCTCTGTAGGTATTGGCTTTATGTTTTACGACAGAAACACTCTCTCACGGATAGCTTCCTCGAACGGTTTGTAGAGTTTCAGTTCAGGTAAACTATTGAAACTCGATAACCCTGAGTTAGCTATGTTTGATTGAATACCTCCTGGAACAATGTTGATTACATCGATCCCAAATGGCTTAAGCTCCAACCTTACAAAGGAGACCAACCACAAATCAAGATATGAATCAAGCTGATGGAAGAAGATTTTACTGAAAACCAAAGAAAACCTTAATGTATTGGTAAGAGCATGAAGAGCAGCTTTTGATGCAGTATAAACACCAGCCCATGGTCCTGGTGCCATTATGCTTATACTTCCTATGTTCACAATCTTTCCCTTTTTCTTAAAAGCCATGTGAGGTACTACAGCTTGAGTCATCCTCATAGAACCTGCAAATTTCATTAACTCATCACTGAGTTAAGTCAATCAATAGAATAACACAAAACCGGACATGAAAGAGTTGAGTCAGGAATTTTAACAAACACATGGTGAGCAAAAATGAAGATATGTTTAAATTCACCGAAGACATTGGTGTTGAAGGTGTTATCCATGGATGAGATTGGCATCTCAGCGAGAGGTCCGATACACTGAACTCCGGCGTTATTAACCAAAACATCGATCTGACCAAATTCTTCGATAACCTTGGAGACAACTTTACTCACGCTCTGCTCCGATTGAACATTGAGCTCCTCCACGAAAAACTTGGGATCTTTCACCAAATCGATCATCGTGCTCTGCGATCGAATCGTCGCCACTACTCGACAACCGTTAGCCGAGAACTCACGCGCTAGCGCGTGGCCGATTCCTCCTTGAGAACATCCCGTGATGAGCACCACTGGTGTATCATCGCTGCTTCCCATTCTCTCGAAGATTTGGATAAAGAGCAACTACGAAACTATGATACTTGAATTAAGAGAATCGAGAAATTTAAGGGTGGAATTGCAAAAATCACGCCTGGAGTTTCTCAACACAGAAAGTTTCTAATAAACCAAAAGTAACATTTTGATTAATTCACATATTTAAGTTATTTACATAAAAACTTCACAAAGCAAATAGAAATAAGATTAAGAAAACGAAATTAGCTATAAACAAAACTTGAGAATCAAGCAGAGAAGAAGCCATGAGAGATGGCGAGAGCGAACTGAGATTTAGCTTCAAAGGTGTTCTTCAAACTCTCAATCTTCATCTTGTTGATAGCTACAGTCATCTTCGCCGGGATTATTTTCTTCCAATCGAATTCCGCCGGCGCTGATTTCGAACCAGCCGGAAGTCTCATCCTCCTCTCGTACTCCTCCGCAACCAAAATCGCTATGTCCGCCATTGAATCGGTTTTATCTCCGGTTATCAGATCACTTTGATGTTCGGTTATCTCTGGTTTTATAAATATCAGAAGAAGTACATACAACGGGTTTATTTATAGTGCATTGACGGGCGGTAATGGATGGATAAGGTTGGGTCAATAGTTTCTCTCTAATGAAAATGATAATATATTTTTTATTAATATAAAAATTTGGTTAATGGTTTTAAAAAAAATAATGGGGCCGAATCTGTTGGTACAGGTAGTTTTCGTGAGAAGGTGGGCTTGGTCGGTTTTATTTTATCAATAAAATATTGTTTTTTTGTGTGGAAGCTTTTGTTGAGTGGTCTCCAAGGTCCGTGTCATCTACGTATTGATCTGATCACTAATTATGTTTAATTTATTAAAACATAAAATACAAAGGTCTATAAATCAGTCAAGTGTCAAGCTGTTGAAGTTTGTGATCCAAAGTCCAAACCTAAGTTGCTTCAAGCCCAAAAATCAAGATTATACCCAATTATACTTACTCGTATTATTTGTTTTGAGTTTTATATTATGGGCCTGTTACATTCTTTTGAAACGAATCTGTAAACCAAAAACTTAACTTTGTAATTGTAACTTACAAAGATTGATATTTGCGTTCATTCGACGAGTTTATATCACTAATTTGCGTTCATTGGTGCTGTTGTTATTTTCTATTTTAGGGTTAAACATAGTACACTGTGCTCCCATTCTCTCGAAGGTTCGGATAAAGCGACTACGTAACTATGATACTTTTTTAAAAGAGAAATCGAGAATTATAAGTGTAGAATTTGCAAAAATCTGAAGTTTCTTAACACAGTAAAAGGATGATAATGAATAGTCCTTGAGATTTTTTTTTTCGTTTTTACTCGCAGTGATTCGCCGGAGAAGACAGAGTCATCATCATAGTAAATAAACTGAAAGGTTACATGTTTTGATACATAGTCAATATTTGCATAAGACTTCACAAACCATAGATTAAGATGTAAAAACGAAATTAGCTCTGAACAAAACTTGAGAGAATCAAGCAGAGAAGACGCCATCTCTGGCTGCTTGAGAAGACTCAGATTTAGCTTCGAAAATCTTCTTCAACCTCTCCAACTTCATCTTGTCAATTGCTGCAGTAATCTTCCCCGGAATTAGTTTCCTCCAACCGAATTCCGCCGGCGCTGATTTCGAAGTTGGTATGTCCGCCATTGAATCGGTTCCCTCCGGTTATCTGATTACTCTGTTGTTTGGCTATCTTTGATTTTGTTACAGTTCAGAAGTACATATGACATTCAACTTGTAATAAGGGTTCTATTTATAGTGCATTTGTGTGGAAGCTTTGTGGAGTGGTCTCCAAGGTCCGTGGCATCTACGTATATATGGATCTGGAAGCTGTTCACTTTTTACTATTATAGGGGTTTTCAAATAAAAGTTTCCTAGTATATTTTTGAAGTGTTGACCACATAATCTATTACAATTATCTGATTATTATATACTCCCTCTGTTTCATACTAGTTGATTTTTAAGGGTTAGCACCAAGATTAAAAAAAATAATAAATGTTATATTATTATTAATTATTAATTACTTTTGTTTCATATTCCTTTTAATACTCATTTACTTTTATTTTTCTCACACTTGTCATTCAATTAAATACATATATCTATTATTTATTAGAAAAGTAAAAATATTAATTAGTTGTTTGATTTTAAGATTTAAAATGCATTAAACACTAAAGAAATCATCCTTTGTGATACAAGAAAAAATCCTAAAACATCAACCTTTATGATACAGGAGTACTATGAATGAGTATCCTCAATTAATTTGGGAATTGGGGTTTTAAAAAAATAAACTGCAGTTAATTAAAGTCAAAATACTTCTATAAGTTAATGGAACTTAAAGGCCAAACCTAAGTTGCTTGAAGCCCAATATCAAGATAAGCCCAATAATACTTAATTCATTTGATGGTTTAGAGTTTTATATTATGGGCCTGTTTGTAATAAGAAAGAGCATTACGTTCTTTGAAAACGGATATGTAAATATGAACATAATAACAATTTATCATCATCGAGGACGTTTTCTTTTTAACAAAGATTAAAAAGCTTACTTTCATGATAATTGATCTTTACTACATTCATTTGACGAGTTTATCACTATACTTTATAGGGTCTTGGCGATTTATACGGATATCATTATTTCAAATTTCGAAATTCCTAGAATATTACAGTATTTAATCGATGAACATGATCTTTGCCCCCCCCCCCCCCCCCC
>NC_025702.1:19584751-19592811 GCF_000633955.1 Camelina sativa
AATCGATGAAGATGATCACTATACGAAGATATGTTTTCAACACATCAGTTTTTTGTTCGAATTGTTATTTCCGGAAATATAACTTTGTTTCCTAGTACTGAAATAACCAAGTAATTTGTATTGGTGCTGTTATTATTTTCTAATTTGGGGTTAAACATAGTAGTAGTGCGACAGTGTGTCGTATATATGATACGACAGAAATAAAAATAATTCCAATGTAGATACGAAAAATAAGATAAAGATAAATTTAAAAGCAAACCAAACGAAGAAAACGAAGCAATCTTAAAACGTGTTAGGTTCCATTTCCAATTCCTTTAGTGTACTTTTCACTTCTTTATCTTTTTTGTTCCTGCAAAACTTCTCTTTGTTGTTTTTGACTATTAGTATGAAAATAAAATAGTTGACAGAAACAAAAAAAAAATTGAAATTAGTATTCTGAAAAGTAGGACTGTACTATAAATTTATTTCTTCTCTTTTCCAACCCACCTTTTCCTAGTCAATTTTTTTCTCCAATTTTCTTGAATTCTTAGCGTCTTTAGAAAAAGGAGAAAACGATCTTTCAGAATTATCCGAACATATACTTTTGTATTATGAATTTATGATCGTGTATGTTATTTTTTTCTTTTTATTTTAAACAAAGTATTATGATCGTGTATGTATGAGTTATTATTATCTGAATGCTAGTAAATGTGTTTCAAAATACGATATTTCTAAAAAAAGATTCAAAATACGTGGTCGATTTTTCTTTCCCTTGGACAGGTCAAAGGCTGAGGCGATTAAGGAGTCTAATATTTGTTTTGTCGACAATTAGGAGTCGAATCTCTATTGGACAACAAGTACAGTAGCTCATGTTATTTAAAACCCATATACATATTTATCTAAAAATATTCACTGTTAAATCCAACTTATGACACCTTTACACCTAAGTGGATATGTGGGATCTACATCTTCTACCCTATGGAAGTCCTTTCCGAGCCCCGTAGGGGCATGGATCCCTTGACTTAATTTATTGTTAATCCCTTTTTAATATACTAATTAGTATTCTAATTTGTTGGGTAATCTTTCTTTTCTTTATCGAGAATCTCTTCTCGAATAATTCTTAAAGCACTCGAATTCTTTAACAAAGAATCAGATCTAGAAAAATGTGTTAAGACGATTTGGTGTTTGTTTGCCAATACAAGGCAATGAAATATCGCAATGTTTATATTTACGTAATAGATTAATAATGTTTAAGAAAAAGTACTTTTAGGAATATAAAAATGGCTAATCAAGATACATGGTCGTATGACGCAAACAATGATCCAAACGTCTTCTCAATCACCAATCACATCTATGCATATATATGATAGCACATATCATAATCATCCATAATATTATACTATAATATAATTAATGAATCAGATATGGTCTAATGATGGGGGCCAAAGGTTGCTTTACTTCTAAGTTCTAATAACGTCCCTAGACATTTTTTTAAGAAAATTTGGTATGATTTCACATATAATATTTCGTTAATTATCCCATTAATAAAGTTTGCATCTCCTTTAATCGCATCGCATGCACGTGCCATTGCATGGATCCAATTCTATCAACATGTACCCACAAAATTGTAAATTTGTGATATAAACTCGACAATCACTTCTGACAAAGAAAATAAGAAAAGCTCTGCAGTCTCTCTCTATGGAAGTATATCTGTTCAATATCAGTACAAAAATGTATGACGCCTATATATTACACCGTACATGAGCTATCTGTATTTTGAATAATATAATTATTGGTACACCTATGAAATATATATTGTTACAAAGATATGAAATCATCGTTTATGCCAATAATATGATAAATAAAAAAGAGTGAAAATCCAAACACGAGGTAAACCACTCGTGGTGGCAAACCACTTTATAGGATAGCACTAGAGAATAATTCTACAAATAGGCAAAAGCTAAGTGTTTATGCGTGACGTCTCTTTTTCTATTTTATGGAATTATAATGCCTATATGGTTTTGCATAAATTAATATTGATATATTTTAATAAGTGGATAGAGTGTGAAATGGAATTTCACCAATATCAATCATTCACGATGGATCATACGTCTAAAAAAGCCACAATCACTTGAGTTGTGTAACTTTATAGACACATCATTTGCACTCGAAGTTCCACAAAAAAAAGAAAATAAAAACCGGCTTATTAAAAATGTTATTTACTTATTAAACTTATCTTGTTATAGTTAGTTTCCTCCTACTAGACAATCCAATATTAGATCATGCATCTCTTTATTTATTTTAAAATCATCTTTATTGTACCTAATATGTGGAGCTTATCTTCTCTCTGTCTCTATGCATAATTGTATCCATGAAACATCTTACGTCATGTTATTGATCGTAACCCTTAATGCCATATACATTATTTCGATAAATTAATTCCGTTTACATAGAGACGGCAAGCATCTACAAGAAAATAAGTGAAACAAAGCTAAAGAAAAAGTAGATGCATGTAACAGTTCGTCATCTCATTTGATTAGTACTAATTTTAAGCTAAATCCAGTTTATGAATAATGATGGGGTTATGGCCTAAATCGATGTGTAGGAATCAACGAAGACATGTACAACTTTTCATTATGTCCACAACCATATCTATTATTAATTAATGATAAAAATCATAATCAAAGATGCACAATGTCTCCTATGGAGCTTGAAGAGCCAATCTGTTTTAACAAAACCACTTAAAAGGCTGCAATATAAATATGAATTAGGTGATTCCTTCACCTAAATAACTCTAGTACTAATCTAGCCTGTTTAAACTCCCAAAGGCTAATAATCGTTTAATTTAAAAATAAGCTCGTATCCTACAGTTATGGTCTTTATTAGTATTAACAAGAATAATAAATGGATGAATTTTTGCATTATATTAGTTTACTTGAAATACTACTACCTACATTCCACTAGGCCTGGGCATTTTACCCGAAACCCGAATCCCGAATCCGATCCGAAGTAGATGGTTCGGTTCGGGTTCGGATATTGTATAAAACCCGATCGGGTTCAGTACCTCTAAGGTTCGGATACTATTACCCGAACCCGAATGCCCACCCAAACTAACCCAAATTAAATGTAAAAATATGCATTTTATAAGATTTGAACTCATGACGTTAAAGTGCATCTTTAACAATTTTGCCATCTTAGTTTCTCTATCCTAAGATGAAATGTTAAATATTTATATATATACAAGATTTCTAAAATTTATAATAAAATAAAAATTAATTTTTTTTTGTTTATTCATGGTTTGATTGAGTTCGGGTATATCCGAAAAACCCGAATCCGAGCCCGACCCAAAAGTATTAAAAACCATTTCTATATATTTAAACCCGAAAACCCGAAAACTCGAAAACGCGAATCCGAATGCCCATGGCTAATAATTTGATACAAATCCGGTTCACTCGCTAGCTATGAACATATTGACCAATATCGTCTTTGAATTTTACATTTAAAATAAACGTTGCTTGTTTGAACCGTTCATTGTTTCATTTTGGGTCGGTCTTGCTTAACTAATATTATATCAGCAGGTAATACATTATATAGCTAGTTGTTAATAAACAAATGTTATAAAGTTTTTGTAACAGTCTGAACATATTAAATGAGACAGCTACGATATTTGGATAAACATTAGTTTTTATTTAGTTTATAAATAGCTTGTTGGGGCTAAAAAGGATTTTATTACAGATAAAAGTAGATTAATCTTTTTTTTTTTTTTACTCTTATAACTTAGCTTACGAAAATGATGAAATTTATACTATGTAGCTTCCCTTTTTGGCCATCCAATGGTCATCAGGCTAAACTAATCTATCTATATTTTAATACATAATACATAAGTTCAAACTCCTTCCTCTGTAGCCACTCCACTCAACGAGTTTGAACCATAGTTGCAGTATACGGAATCAATTGATCTTTCCACTGGCGAAATCTGATATCAGCTTCACAATGTGTTTAGGGTTCTCAACGTGTGGAAGATGACCGGAATCTGGTACTTCTCGGAAAACCGCGTTTGCTAGCTCACACAACAATTTAACTGAGAGCTGGTTGCTGACAATCTGATCGTTCTCACTGCATACAACAAGCGTCTTATGGTCGATGAGTTTGATGTGTGACGCATACAACGGCTACTTCTAAAAATAGATTAATCTTTTAACAAAAACAAAAAAAAACAAAAAAAAAGTAGATTAGTAGCCGTTAATACGTCATTAGTATCGAAGCAGACTCTCTGGGGGTTCCTCTGTACTCCTATTGGCGTCGCCCACGAGTAGACAAACACGCGCTCATCTCTTTTCTTTTTTGGGTGTTTGTTTAACACGCACTAGAGTTGAGCGCGTGTATTTTTGCTTACCGTCAAAGGAATTTTAAGTTATCGCCGACGAATGCGCAGGTTAGAGAGAAGCAGACGTGCGCAAGATAAGCAAAATAGAAGAAGAAATTAAAAAAAAAAAAGAGGAAAAAAATTACATATAAAAAAGGGGAGAATTTTAGAAGAGAATAAAAAAATGGATCTACCTGGTGCGCAGCACATCAGCGTGCGAGGTAGTGGAGACATGACAATTGTTTCAAGAAAATGAATAAAAAAATCAAATTATTATCGTAAGAAAATATTAAGATTCGATTGGTATCAGTGTATCATACAATATCAATTCGCTGCTAATCAGAATTTTATCACAAAAGTTATTTGGCACCATCAAACAAAAGTTTTAATGTGAAAAAACCGTATTATTTTTCTACAAACAGATAAGTTCGGTGTGTTTCTTTATATAATTGAAATTGGAAGAGAAAATTAGTAAAGAAAAATGTAATAATTTAGTTTTGACTAAACTGTAGCTGAGGAGTTATGCTTGAGGACAAAACTCACCGAGAAAGAAATAGAGATAATACATATAAATATGTTTAATATAAAATAAGAGCGTCAAAGGTCTTCTCATTTAAGTTGTCGTGATTCTTCATCCTTCTTCTTCTTCTTCTACTTGAAGATGATGAGACCTGAGTTTCTTACGAGACAGAAGGAAGAAGAGTTTTTAAAGTCCCTTCTTCTGTTTACGGTCGGGTTCCAACTCCAGTCTTCTTGACTTTACGTCCGATCTTGTCGCTGAAACTTTCTTTCTTTCTTTCTTTCTTCTTTTTCTTAATTCCTTTCATGGTTTTTGCGACAAAAGTTTGCCTTTCTTCTAAAAAGTTTCTGCCTTGACGCCAGATAACATCACAAGGTTCGGCCCTTTCAGATCTCTTCTCTTATCCGTATTCATGGTTCTTTCTTTTGATTTTGGGCTTTTCAGTTGTGAAAGTGAGAGACATAATGAGAAGTCAGATTTCTTGGCGTCGTTTATATGAATCAAAATCTCTACTTTGACTTTTTACTCTGTTGTATTCTAATCTTGTTATATAGAGTATCACTTTAAAAGTTTAGTTCATCGATGTGTATTATTATTAACTCGATGTTCTTGGTTGCTTAAAATTGAAGCTGGAAGGAACTGATTCGAATATTTCCCTCAAAATTGTATTGCATGAGAAGATTTTCAATCTTTTCTATCTTCAGTTCTAGATATGTGTGGTTTGACTTCATGATTGGTTTTTGCTTCTTTTTTCTTGATGTTGTTATCTCTTACTAGTTGCGTACAAGAATTTTTAATAAAGCAATGAATGGAATTTTCCTGTTTTTTTGGGGAGTCGTTTAACTGTTAAACTATGTTTAGTTGGTCCACACATAGTGCTGATTTATAAAGTGACATTCCAATTAGTGGAAACTTGACTTCTGAACTTTTTATTTCTTTCTTTTTCGGCTTAGTAAAAGCTTTATCTATATTCTCTATTTGACACCTTCCAAACACTATTTGGTGGGATAGGGTCGGTGTAGGTTATAGATTTGTAGGCGGATGATGAAGAGTTAGTTTTGATGAATTGGGTGATGTAAAACGTTAAATCCTTTATGTTCTGTTAGCTGTCATTTCAACATATATGTTTCACTTGTGATCTTTTGGTGTTCTCCTAGATCTTAGGGAATCTCTTCATGCCCTCCTCTCAGATATTTCTTTCTTTGTATAAAGTCTTTGGAGGTGATTTTGTTATTCCTCATGTTTTCTTAGAAGAATTTGGTGAAAAAAACATTACAACTTCTACTATTTGCTTTACTTGATATGTTTGTTTGACTTTGTGTGTGATAGAACTTTTGATTGAAACCTAATATGCTTATCCTTTTTGATATTGTTCTTAGGAATTTCTTCATTTTCTTGGTTTGGATGCTTTTTGACACATTGTTTTTTTTTAAACTTTTATATTTTCTTAATCTCCAGTTGAGGAAAACATGAATTCGACATCGACACATTTTGTGCCACCGAGAAGAGTTGGTATATACGAACCTGTCCATCAATTCGGTATGTGGGGGGAGAGTTTCAAGAGCAATATTGGCAATGGGAATATGAACACACCAAGCCACATTGTAATACCGGCCAATAATCAGAAACTAGACAACAATTTGGTACTATTTTTTTGTTCTTTCAATCTCTTTATGATAAATTTTCTTGGTTTGTTATTCATAATTCTAAAAAATATTTCGTTTCTTGAAATCATATTTTCTAGTCAGAGGAGACCTCCCATGGAACAGCAGGAACTCCTCACATGTTCGATCAAGAAGCTTCCACGTCTAGAAATCCGGATAAGGTTAACTATTCACAAATGTTTCTCTTAAATCACAATTTTTCTTGGGATTGTATAGACTGAATCGTTATATCGTTACAGATACAAAGACGGCTTGCACAAAACCGCGAGGCTGCTAGGAAAAGTCGCTTGCGCAAGAAGGTATGACATTGCTATCTTCCCTTTAGTCATTTGTTTCTGTTTGTTTTATTCAACTGAGAGAGATTGAATATATTTTTTGTTGTAGGCTTATGTTCAGCAGCTTGAAACAAGCCGGTTGAAGCTAATTCAGTTAGAGCAAGAACTCGACCGTGCTAGACAACAGGGATTCTACGTGGGGAACGGAATAGAGACTAACTCTCTCGGTTTTTCGGAAAGCATGAATCCAGGTTTAGTATCAAGAACAACGTCTTTTTCTTTATCAAGAATCATGATTTTGGTATCAAGATTTTGATTGGTGATGCTTATATGATTTGTTGCAGGGATTGCTGCATTTGAAATGGAGTATGGACATTGGGTTGAAGAACAGAACAGACAGATATGTGAACTAAGAACGGTTTTACATGGACACATAAACGATGTGGAGCTTTGTTTGCTAGTTGAAACCGCCATGAAACATTACTTCGAGCTTTTCAAAATGAAATCGACCGCTGCCAAAGCGGATGTCTTCTTCGTCATGTCAGGGATGTGGAAAACTTCAGCAGAACGGTTCTTCTTGTGGATTGGCGGATTTCGACCATCGGATCTTCTCAAGGTAAAATCTCACTCATGTAGTGTTGTTATTACATCGAAGGAAACAACAGGATTACAATGTTTTGATGTTTTTGATTTTGGTAGGTTCTTTTGCCACATTTTGATATCTTGACGGATCAACAAATACTAGATGTATGCAATCTAAGACAATCTTGTCAGCAAGCTGAAGACGCGTTGAGTCAAGGTATGGAGAAGCTGCAACACACGCTTGCGGATTGCGTTGCAGGGGGACAACTCGGTGAAGGAAGTTACATTCCTCAAGTGAATTCTGCTATGGATAGATTAGAAGCTTTGGTCAGTTTTGTTAATCAGGTAAAATGATCTAGTCTCTTTTTTTATTATTAACCAAACAAACACATTTTAAGACATGACTAGTATGTATTAGTTTCTTGAATTTGCTTTGTTTGTTTTGTTGTTTAGGCTGATCACTTGAGACACGAGACATTGCAACAAATGTATCGGATCTTGACCACACGACAAGCGGCTCGAGGGTTATTAGCTCTTGGTGAGTATTTTCAACGGCTTAGAGCCTTGAGCTCAAGTTGGGCAACTCGACATCGTGAACCAACGTAGATATGAGTTTTTTTTGAACCAAGAGAATCAAGAAAATGAAAGAAAGACCTCAAGAATCAAGATGAGTG
>NC_025702.1:19593063-19606229 GCF_000633955.1 Camelina sativa
GGGGGGGGGGGGGGGGGTTGCTGCTGATAATTATTTTTACTCTGCGGCGGAATCAGAAAACAATGTATTGATATAAGTTGTAAATATCAGGAAAAGATGGGGTGCAAAAATTTGTACTTTGTAGCTTTTTTAAAAGAGAGAATGTTTGTTTGATTGTAAACATTTCGGATTATCAAAAATTTGATTCCAAATCCCCCCTATAATTAATGAATGTACATAAGTGTGTTTCGAGCTATTTGCAATTTAGAAACTTTAGGGATTTACCGTAATGGTTATGTTTTGTTTGGCTCCAAATTGTAATTTGAGATACTATTTGGAACTTTTCGTAATTAAAGGTAAGTAGAGGGGCAAATAGAAAGATATAAGAAAAGCCTTATCTCAAAGAGTTTCTTCTTCCCTTCATTATCCTCAAAATCGCTGGAGAGTGAAGTCATCTTCTACTTCCGCCATAGCCACAATGCTTAGTCTCTCAATTGCAACGCCGGGGACGGCGGCGATTTTCCGTAGAGGAACTGCTTCGTCGACTTCAACTTCTTCTTCGTTCCATGGTGTAAGAATTCAGCACCAGGTTTCTGCTCGCGTGCCCGCGGCGGCGATGGTTTCGTCGTCTCGTAAACCGGCGGTGGTGATGATGTCGAAAAGAGAGGCGGAATTGAAAGAGATAAGATCGAAGACTACGGAGCAGTTACAGGAGGAGGTTGTTGACCTTAAAGGAGAGCTTTTTATGCTTCGTCTTCAGAAATCGGCGAGGAATGAGTTCAAATCTAGTGACTTTCGTCGAATGAAGAAACAAGTAAGCTTTTTTCTTAATTCTGTTGGTTCGTTTCGTTTGTTAAATTTTACTCTTTTATGACTAATGAGAGTCGAAATTGCTTGGCATTCACATCGAATTTGTTCGATTGTGTATATGGAATCGATTTTGCGGAGTCTTTGAAAGATTCAATACGTTTGGGATTTGTGGTTTGTTGATGAAACATTGAAATTATCACTATGGAAACTGTGAATTTGTGTGTGTTCTGCAGATTTTAGTGAACTTGAAACTATAACAATGGGTAACATCGCTAAGTTGTCAGGACCATATTTTTTTGTGGTATCTAATACTGTTTTTTTGGTAGGAGATGCAATGGAATTAGAGATTTAACATTCATTCATTCCTATCTCTGTGTTTATTATAGCTTAGAGCCGAGATTTCATGTTCTTATATAGAGAGTCTTGTATAGAGCTTCTCTCTATGTTCTTAGACATGAATCTTGAGCTTGTTGCAGTGTCTTGTTTCTTTTAGACATGAATCTTGAGCTTGTTGCAGTGTCTTGTTAATGGACCAAACTAAGTTTTGGCTGAAAATTACTTGGTTTGGCTTACTGATTACCGGGGGATTTCAATGAGACGAATGAATCATGAAGCTTTGATCTATGTTTTTGTTCAGTCATTTAATGCACCAATATTAAGTGGCTTTACCTCTGTCTCTTTTTTTGGTGGTGGTACTAAAGATATGTTATTTTTGGTTGTGGGTAAATAAATATTCAGGTAGCGAGGATGCTGACGGTAAAAAGAGAGAGGGAGATCAAAGAAGGGATAAAGAAAAGATTGTCAAGGAAACTGGACCGACAATGGAAGAAAAGCATTGTACCAAGACCACCTCCTTCTCTGAAGAAGCTTCAAGAAGAAGAAGCTGCAGAAGAAGCAGCCGAAGCTGCCAAATCTGCTTGAAAACCACACCACCATCGATTCTCTCTCTCTCTCTCTTGTATTTTAACCTCGAGATTGCTTGTTTACTCCCCTGTTGCTATTGTTGCTGAACCATCTTGTTCTTTTTTTGTTTGGTGTAAACATGAATGATGTAGTTTACATGAATTTTCATTAAGTTTTAATTATCTTTTGCGTCAATGTTTCATCAAGAGAAAGCTAAATCCTTTTGGAATCACTATGTTGAACAAAATAAAAATATAAATACATTTTTTAGTACCAAAACAATCGTGTTATTTTCTTTTGTCTCATATAAATCCAGTTTCAACAACAACCAAAAAAAGAAAAAAAAAAAAGGAAAAATCCAAAGAAGTTGGCGGGAAAATTAGGAATCAAGAGGGTGGCTTAGAATGCGAGTAGATGAGGTATTCGGTGGTAAATTCCGGGTGGATGAGGTGAGGACTAGGAGGAGGTAAAGCGATCTGTCTTTACAGTTTCAAACTTAATAGTACGATGATGTTTCCGAATTCCGATGATATTTGGGGGGGGGCATCGAACCCTAGATTTCACGATTGAACGAAACTCAGCGATTCGCGGATTAATACTTTCGTTTATGCAATCGAAAAGTCTTAGAAAAATCTCATCTTGGTTCTGTAAAATATGTATATGTATAGTCTCCTAGAGACTTCTTTAGTTTTGCATTAGTCATGGGTTTGGTTTTTGTTTACTGTTACTGTCCTTTTCCTGCATCATCGCCTTATTAGTTCTCTTATATATTGAAGTCATCTTCTTTAAGAACTATGAACACTACTGATGGATAAACACATCTTTCATACTACAGGTTATATGTTCTGATCCAATCCACTTCTTGTTTGAATACGGATTGCAGATTCGATTCATATCTCGGAAGTTGAAATTTGGGGCTACTTCTTTGTGGGTGGAGCTGTTGTTCTACCGTATCTCTGATAGTTGATCCATTACCTTCTTTGTTTTGGACTTCATATGGAACACAATATGTATCGAGAGGACGAGGGCTGTATGAGTTTTTCTTACAGGTATGATCTTGTTAGGTTGTTAGTTGTAGATGTCTTTGATATGAGATGCTCTTGTTAACTAGCAGTGGTAGATTCTCACATGTTCTGCTGATTTATCATTGACCATTTTAATGGGATAACAAATCTTGTTGAAATAGCAGTACGTCTGGAGACCACGATGATAATACACCTAATATCTTACATC
Source organism: Camelina sativa (assembly GCF_000633955.1). NCBI lineage: Eukaryota > Viridiplantae > Streptophyta > Magnoliopsida > Brassicales > Brassicaceae > Camelina > Camelina sativa. Next base: position 19,595,989 of record NC_025702.1, read on the forward strand.
CAAGGGTTAAGTCAAAAGAGAAAAACATTTCTATCTGCCCACAATTATATTATATATGGACCAATGGTCAACAGTGCTGATTTTTTAATGCAAAGTTTATGATTGATTTCTCCGGTTCATCTTTGACAGCTGCACTGTCCTGTTCACACTCATCAGTTTACACTTAGATTGAATTCTTATCCTCCATTTCAAACTAACAAGTCGTCAACTTTTCAGCTTATTTTTTATTTCTGAGAAAGAATACAATAGGGTCCAATGTAGAAAGCTTTGTCAATTAGGCGGTGTTGTTAATGTTAAGTACAAGAGATTAAGACAACAAATACATATCTAAAGGTGATTTATGAGGTTTGTATATGAATTGCTTTGTATCCCTTTTTTTATGAAGACCTGTATTATTACCAACTCCAGCCATGTGCTTTTGCACAGCTTTTTATAATGCTTTTGACACCCCATTATTTTATTATGTTAGCGTCTTACGTATAGTTTTCATGCAAAGATCTTGGTACTTCTGGATCACAACATGTGACTTGCTTTTCATGCAAAAAGCTTCCTCTGTGTTTGTCTTGATGTCATGCTTTCTGAAAAGTCCAAACCCTTTAAGCCTGTTTTACTTTAACTACTAATTCCTTAAAAGCATAAAATGTTACTTCTGCAGGGTCTTTTGGATTTTCTTATTGTCTTCTTCGTGATGCCTGTGAAAGAATTGATGAACACGATCGACTCTCTAAATCCCAGAGGTTTGTCAATGATTTTGCCAAGAAAAGTTCTGTTCCTTCACTATTACTAGTTACAGTGCAAGTTTTGATTCTCTCCATAAAGCAACTGTGATTGCTTCAATAAAAGCAGTTCTAACATGGTTTCAAGCTTGCTTTCCTTTCATAAATTTCTGGTTTTTGACTGGGTTTGAGCAATATACAGTATATTGATATTGATTGGAAAGTTTTCTATGTTTTTTCAGCTGAGCGTTTTTTTATATTCTCCTCTTGATTAATGTGAAAGCTGGAACTCTTAGACTTGTTGTAAATTTAGCTGTCAATGTAAATGGTCTTTTTCTTTCTTTGCTTTCTAGCTTGCACTAACTTTGTCTCTTATTTGTGCCTTTTCAGCTTCTTGGATCTTCTATAGAGAAATCCTTGTTCGGCTTTTATGGATTGGTTCTAAGAAATCTTATTTTGATAATGCAAAGGTACAACCTTCTACTCATGCTTTTCTGTAGCATCGTTATTATCTACAATTTGGGTGACGTCAATACAGATTGATTTCAGCCATGAGAGGATTATTAACTTAAAAAGTTTCGACTGCTGAAGAAAGTATATCTCAGTGGCCATATATATGCCTCTTAGCCTAGAAATGTTTAATCTTGTGACTAAAGTTGTTTTTACCTGCATGTGGAATAGATTAATCTCATAAGATATCAATAGGTGCTATGTGACACAGTCCAGTTGGCTAATTTAACTTGACCATGCGTAGAGCCATTAATAGTTAATACTGGATTGGTAAATACAATGTTATACATTGTTTAGTGTTGCTTCTTCTAAATTTTGTTCTATATTGTCTGTCTTAGGACCTGTTGCAGGTATAATTCATCAATCTCCTCATATGTTGATAGCAGAACATATTTGATCAAATGCACCTTTTAAAGCCTGATCCGATACAGGATCTCCCTCTGGTCTTCGAGCAACTCTGGTAACGTAAGTGATTATACTCATCTTTTCTTGAATTTATTGAAGATACTATTTCTGATGCATTTATTTCATCCGAATTTTAAATCATAGGTATCCTAGTTATTTTATGTAATGGTAGATACTACTGATGCATCTAAATTGATTCTATATGGAGCGCTGATTAAGATAGCAATGCCATTGTCTACTTCTCTATCTTTCACTGTCTTGTAGCTGTAAATTGGTGTCATCAATGAGACAACTTTAGCCACCTAAAACTACATGTAGTGGTTGATGCCTAAGAAAACAACACTTAAGGCCCACACAATTTGGTTGATATAATACTAGAAAATGACTTTATTTTATAAAATCGTAATACATTGTTATTCTTCCTGTTATCTCTGTCCCATGTCATTGAGGTTTCTTGTGATGGTGTATTTCTAGCAAATGTAACGTTTGAGGAAAGTTTAAACGCTAGAAGATTCTGAGCGTTGAGTTCTTGTCTGTATTTATTGATTTAATAATCAGATGACTTATAGATAAACAAAGAATTTCAATCTTTAGATCAATAGCTAACAAAACAGAATGTTGAAATTTTCAACCATTATTAGATTATTGTATGATCGGAATCACCAAACAAAGTCTGCTTCCATGTGAACAGTAGAAAACATCCTTAGCAGTTAAAAATTTTGTACTTGAAATTAGATTATACGTGTGTAGATTTGTCTCATTTTGTTTTAATTACTGGTTGCAATCTCTTTCAGGATTCTTACCGATGCTGATGAACCGAAACAAGCATCTGGAATTCTCTTAATTGTGTAAGTACCAACAGTTTAATAAGTATATCACTGTCATCCACAAAGTTGGATAGTGACCTCTTGGATTTCAAGTAGCAATTGGGTAGAAAAATACTTTGCATATACACTGTATGTGTATCTGACTGATTATGTCTGAGCTCGATGCATATACTCTTCACATTCTCAGAGAATATAGGGAAGAGGTGAAAGTTTTTTCAAACTTGGCTTTGAAATTCAGGGTTTAGATGTGTTGGTTAGGAACTTGTAGTGAGATAGTGGTCCATTCTGAGAAACCCTAGATGAACAAGCAACTCAAGTCTTTCTTTTTCCTAGAATATTTTCATAGTCAACAAACGCGAAAATAGCATCTGTTATATACATGGAAATTGACAGTTGATCAAAACGCTCTAGTCTTGAAAGTTATTATCTAAGAATTTGTTTCTTGAGGGCCAATTGTTTTTCATTTGGGAAAATTACAGGAAACCCTATGATGTTACTTTATGGAAAATACAGAGAAGAACAAGACAAGAAATGCCATTTGGTCCAATGCAGAGGCAGTGGGGAGAAAGTCTTGTAGGTTTCAAAGATGGTGGATATTTAGATCATTTTCTGCACCAACCTCTCCCCTAACAAGCTCCTTCCAATTTTCAACAAAACAAAATGTGTCAACATCAAGCCTGTCACCGTTATCAACAGTAACTTCTCTTCTCATAATACCAATACTTTACATTGTTACATTGTTACTTTGTTGTTTATATTTGTCTGTCCCCTGTTGCTGTATATGCATTTTCCGTAATTTTGGTTTCAGTGAAGTGCAAAATTATGTGCTTGTGATTGATCTGTAGTATGATAGGATTATGTATAGCTTATATATTTGATCACAAAATGGATACAAAACGCAACTAGATAAGTTCTCATGTATGTACCCTGATATGCTCTCTGTTGCAGGTTTCTTTGTTTAGTATACTTTTTCTCACCAGAAAAGCATTTTTGAGTAGGAAAGCTCTGTAAGTATTACCTACTTTAGCTATATCAGGACTTGCTCAAGATCAAAAGAAATGTCTTGAACAAGACTTTAAGAGTACTTATAGTTTCCTTATTTGACCAATTTTGCTTTCTTTAATTTGTTTTCCAGTAAGTATCTTAAGAATCTTGGACTTCAGCTTCAGGATTTTCCAATGCTTCACCTATCTCATTTCCAGAGACAAATATTAGGGCTCATGGGTTGATACAAAGGAAGGATATACAAATATAAAATTTGTTATATATTAGAGAATACCAAATACATCAATGAGTTATGAAATGGATAAACCCTGTCTCTTTTGGCCTGCCTTGTGGTGACATCTGTTGTTTGCTTGATTAAAAAATCATTTATCTGTTTGTTTTGTCAGCGAATGATTAAAAAAATGATTTGACTATGTTTGCTTTCTCGTCAAATTTCTGTACTGCCCCTTGTTCTCCCCCACCTAAACCTTTCTGTAGAAACTTTGGAATCTTTTCTGAGCAGGCAAAGTGGCTGATCATGTTATTATGTTTGCAGGTCTCTAATATATAACAAATTGGCTGATCATGATATTAACCTGAAGTCACAGGATCTCGGTATCTTGAATTGTGTCCGAGAAGAAGGTTGGTCGTGTTGCTTTTGAGTTAGGACTGCAAGTAGTTATGCCATACGTATATGTTTGAATAAAGAATAGAAAAGCATAGAAAATGGCATTTGAAGGGTGAAAGTGACATGCGTTGTTTTGTTACGCGAATAGGAAAGAAGCACGTGGTGAATGGACATTAAAGAGAGAGGGAAGGTCGACTTGATATAAATATAGAAATAAGAAGCAGTTAGTGGTTGCGAAGAAAGGAGACAAGCGACCAAATCTTTGAAGAAGTATTAGTAAAGAGAAGGTAAAAAACAAGAAGGGAGACCGTTGTTAGATACAGAAGTTGATCAAACATGGGAAGATCTCCTAGCTCAGATGAAACTGGTCTGAAGAAAGGTCCATGGTTACCTGAAGAAGATGATAAACTCATCAATTATATTCACAAACATGGCCATAGCAGCTGGAGTGCCCTTCCCAAGCTTGCTGGTACTATCTTTAAAGCTTTATTGAAACCTGGTTTTGTGTTTGATATATATGAGTCTATTGTGAATATCTGTTTCTATCTATGCAGGTCTTAACAGGTGTGGGAAGAGTTGTAGGCTACGATGGACAAACTATTTGAGACCAGACATTAAGCGAGGAAAATTCTCGGCTGAAGAAGAAGAGACCATCCTGAACCTTCACGCGGTTCTTGGAAACAAGTAAAACCCCTTCTGATTCTTGATATTATATGGAATTATTCTTGCTTCGTGACACTCATTTAGAATGTTGCCGGTAATGATTCTATAAGGTGGTCAATGATTGCAAGCCATTTACCTGGAAGAACAGACAATGAGATCAAGAATTTCTGGAACACTCATCTGAAGAAAAAACTGATCCAGATGGGTTTTGACCCCATGACCCATCGGCCAAGAACTGATGACATCTTCTCAAGCTTATCTCAGCTCATGTCTCTGTCTAACCTGAGAGGACTTGTTGATCTGCAGCAACAGGTTCCAATTGAAGAGCAAGCTTTACTGAATCTCCAAGCTGAGATGGCTAGGCTCCAGCTGTTCCAATACCTTCTTCAACCTCCTCCTCCTATGAATAGTAGCAGCATTAACCCTAATGACTTAAACATTCTCAATCTCCTCATCAAAGAAAACTCCAATACCAGTAATCTCGACCTTGGTTTCCTCACTTCTCATCTTCAAGACTTCAACAACAACCTCCCATCCCTCAAAAACATAGACAATAATCACTTCAGTCAAAAAAGTTCTCCAATATGGTTCCATGAACCACCGAGCTTGAACCAAACTATGTTGCCTTCTCATGATCCTTGTGCTCAGAGTGTAGATGGTTTCGGTGGCAACCAGGCCTCCTCAAGCCATGACCAAGAAATAGCAATCACAGATGTTGTAGAATGGCCTGATCAGCATCTATTTGATGACTCCATGTTTCCAGACATTCCGTATCAGTCTTAAGTAAGGTATGCATGTATATGTTTCAAAAGAACCTTGATTGTATTTATTTGGTACTGTTGTGCTTGTGCATGTTGGTTCAGTATCTCCACGTTAATTTATATAATGTCAAATGTGTGATATAGTGTCTTAGAATGTACATGTTGTTTGACGTTTGTGTTCTTCGTAAGAACATTCTATATGTTTGAATATCTATTGTCCTCGCCGTACGTATAGTATATAGAGACCAACCAACGATTGTTCAGATGATGATCTCTAAATTTGTGTAGTAAAAATGTTCTTGTTTTTTTCAATTTCATAATCGTTGAAAGTATGTGTTACATTGAAAGTTTTGTCCAAAAGAAAAAAATGTGATCCAAGTTTGCTGAGTCTTTTGACATCACATTCACAAATGCGACAGAAATAAGTATAATTAAGAACGCAATGGTTCGAAAAAGGGAAATAGCAAACTAATTTTTTAAAAAGGGGAATATGAAAGAATCTAAATAGGAAAAAGAAAATAAAAAGAAATAGAAGAAAAGGAAACAAGTAAATGAATCTAACGGTTCAAAATTTGCCAATAAAAGCATATGGAGCGTAAGAAAAAGAACAAAACAAAAAGGAAACTAATAAATCATCAGGTGCCAGGTGGACAAAAGAGTCAACGGTGTTTGACTACCGGCTTATGATTTTAATCACAGCCGTTGAAACCTAATATTAGATCAAATCACCACCGTCAATAGCTTTCAGACCTGAACTCGTCTTACTCTCTTTCTTTTTTTCGATCTTCTCTTTTTCTTTGTTGTTTCTTGTCCGTTACAAGTAATTTGATTTACTGGTGGTGTGGTGATATTCTTCCTCTAAAGACCAAGTCGCGTCTCTGTTTTTTTATCTATTTCAACCCATCATCGTTTTCACTTGTTAATTTTTCTAGGGTTTCGTTTCTAAACTGAATTGTTCATAGCTTTTTCATGTTCAATGAAAAGCTTCGTTTTTTAGGTTTTGGATGATGCTAATTTTATCGATCAGTGATGGTTTTGATGGATACGCTTCTTCTCTGTGCCTAATTTCTTCTAGGGTTTTGTTCTTCCTCTTAACTCTTCTTTTACTTCTTCTTTTACTCTCTGTTTCTTTGTTCCTTACGCTCCTTTTTTCTTCGTCTTGCAGGTGTTTCGGAAGAGAATTATGATCGGATCATCACGCATTCTTCTCCAGGCTATGTCTCACATGTTCCTTGATCTAAACGTATCTCCAGGGTTCGGTAATTTTTTTTTTTCTAGTTATATGTTACTTACTTGTCGTTTTTTTTTTGTTTTGTTGGTTCAGATTTGTGGAGGAGGTTGCTATGATTGATCGGTGATGGCTTTGACCGATCGTTGTCACTCTGATTCATGTTATTCTTGTAGCTAGGGGTTGGTTTCTAAAATTCATCGGTTGCTTTCTTCCTGTGAATATGTTCATGCGTTTTACTTGTCGTTTTGTGATATTCTTCTAAACACGAAGTCGCATCTCTGATTTTTATTTCAACACTTAGGTAACTTTTTATAAAGGGTCGTTTTTTTTTTTTTTTCTTTAGGTTTTGGATGATGCTTTTATCGATGAGAGTGATGGCTACATCTCTGTGCAGCTAACCGTCTTCAAGGGTTTTGTTCTTCCTTTTTTTTGTTGTTGTTGTTTTGTTCCTTGCGTTTCTTTGTTCGTATTGCATGTGGAAGCGAATTATGATCAGATCATCGCGCAATTTTCTCTAGGCATACGTCACTCTAATTCAGTTTATTCTTCTAGAGTTTTGTTTCTGAATTGAATCATTGAAGGCTTTTTATTATGTTTATGCGACTTTTTACCTTTTGCTCTGTTATTTCAGGTTGTGGAGGATCGGTCGGTGATGCTTTTGATGGATCCTTTTTGTTTACTGTGCCATACATCTTCAGGACCAGGTAGTGTTCTTCCTCCTAAGCCACTTTTTTTTCTTTCCGAACCGTTGTTTTATTTAATATTTGCTATTGTTGATCCTATTTGTCTTGTATTTCTCAGATATTCATATGAGAGATGATCACAAATTCTTCATTGACGAGTTTGTTCTTGAACTGTGTTCTTTTTTAACTAGCAAAAGGCTGGACATCTGAAATATATTCAGGTATTCGTTCCTGTTTCCCTCCAAAATCTGTTGCAGTGAGGTTGGAAGTAGATCCTCCTAGTGATGTTTAGATTCATGGTTTAAGCCTAAGTTCCTGTCTTTTGTTATAGAAACTCGAGGTTACTAACTTGTCGTTCTGTTATTTTAGGTTCCTCTAAACACTTCTTTTGCTCTCTGTTATTTTGTTCTTTGCGTTCCTTTCTTCGTCTTGCAGGTGTTTCGGAAGCAAATTATGATCGGATCGGTGCATATTCTTTTCCAGGCTAGTCTCACCCGTTTACTCTGTTGGATTTTTGTCCTTCTTCCTACATTTCTTAATCCCTTAACCCATTTTTTTTTGTATAATTGATATATAACTCTATCTTTTGATGCAGATCGTCGAGGTAATAGGATTTCTCTGTTGAATCTTTCTTCTCTGCCTTTCATCTTTTGGTTTCTTCTGATTTTCTCAAGAGGTAAGTTTTCTTTTTTCTTGTGGTATGATGGCTTGACTATAATTTCGTGTTTCTGGTTACTTACTTCACATCTATATACCTTTTTTGTTGTTATTGGTTGACTTATTTTAATTTTGGGTTATGATATGTCTTCTGTGTGTCTTATTGTGTGTTTCCATATTTTTGCTAATAATCACTCCTCTCTGTTTCTCTTCTGTCTGGCTAATTGGTGTCTTCTCTTTTCTTAGTCGAGGTGTTATAAAAGAGAAGCATAGGTTACTAACTGGTCTCTTTCCCTTTAATTCTCTGTTGCGCTCATGCTGAATATTTTCCAGTTGTTTGTCTATAACGCCACTATCTTCCGTCACAATGTTTGTCTTTGAGTCACTAGGCAAGCATTACCTAAAACGTTTATTTGGTTTTGCATGTTTACCATCTCTGTTTTTATGAACGCGATCTATATTTCTTCGGCTGATAGATTTTAGTTTCACAGAGGATCCTGATCTGGATAACAGGATTGGAGCAGCTACTGCAGTCGAAGTCGGAGCCACTGGAATTTCATACACATTTGCTCCTCGCATTGCAGTAAAGTTTCTGTATTCTGGATCTTATAAGTTTTCACCTTGTGCGTCTTATAGATCTGGCACTCTTTCATATCTTTGGTACTTTCTACATTTGTTAAAGTTGTTTCTCACCCGATTTTTGTAGGTTTGTAGAGATACCAGATGGGGGTAGGTGTTATGAGAGCTACAGCGAGGATCACAAAGTTGTGGAAGACATGACATATGTCTTACTTGGTTTACACAAGGAGAGCCTCCTTCCAACTATAAGAAATTAAGCATGGCTTTCCATTCGTTGGTGGCAGGTAAGGTTTTGCTAACTTTTGGTTGTGCTATATGAGCCTTACATAAGTATGCTCTTCCTTTCATGCGTATTATTTTGTTAGGGATAAAGTTGCAAACATGTGCCAAGCATTACATGGGAGATGGTGGGACAAACCCGAGGAAAAAATGAGAATAACACGGTGACTTATTTACATGGTCTTCTTAGTGTTCGCATGCCTGCTTATGCTGATGCAGTTTACAAAGGTGTTTCCATAGTGATTGTTTCATATTCAAGCTGGAATGGTGAGAAGATGCATGCAAATACTGAGCTATCACAGGTAATTTGATTCTAATTGTCATGAAACTAGTCCTAATAACTATAATTGTCTTGAGACAGGTTCAAAATGCTATTGGATTCCTGAAAATGATCGGAGCAGAACACTGGATGAGAAGGAAAATCTAAAGGATCTTGGTTTGTGTTGTAAAGTGCTGAGAATATATATTCCAACATTTTCTTTTACCGACAAGCATCATGACTGACTTTCCTGTGTGCTTTGTTTTTGACCTGTTGTAACTAGGGAAAATCATTGATTCTCCCCGTTGATCCCAAGCTGCCATCTTCCGCTGCTTTGACCCGATCCTGACAATTGTATCTATCATGCATGGCTCAGTGTCAGAGATCCGTTCCTTCTACCTCAAGACAAAAAGGACGTACGTAAGTACAAAAGGATTCATGATTCATTTTTATGAGTTAGGTTCAAGGAACTTCTTGTCAGCCCAGACGCTTCAGGCGACGATATATTCTCTGACATTTAACATCAGAAAACTAAGGTCATATACCAGCGTGGCTCAGTTCTAGTTTAAGTTTTTTTTTTTCATGAAATACCTCCTCACCATATTATTATATCTGCTTCCTTTCATCAGAGAATGTGTGTCTGTGGTCCCGATACTGGCCCCAACAGATTGAGCTCGTCCCAGAAGGTGATTGATGCCATTTACTTGTATATATTCCATTTTTTTCCTTTGGTCATTTTGTGTAGCTGGTTTTAACATATTTTAATTTTGACTAATGTGACACAGAGAAAAAATTGGTGGAGCTTTGGGGACAAGAGTGACCCCTTCAATTCTGGTGTTATTTATGTCAAAAGGAAGGTAGGAGCTTGTTCGTATGTTGATGATCCAGTTGGGTCTCAGTCAGTCAGTGCTTTCAGGAGCAATGCATAAGGTTGTATACTCCATTATATACTCTCTCCGCTCTGATAGGTTCATTTTCAGTCATAAAAAAACGGTTTCTGATACAGGTTATGTATGCTTTTGGTGATGCAGGTTTTTGGTTTAAGAACTCTGGGGGAAT
>NC_025702.1:19606644-19617158 GCF_000633955.1 Camelina sativa
GGGGGGGGGGGGGGGGGGGGGGAATCTAATAGTCATAGAGGACTGGATTCTGATAGTGTCGATCACTTGGTCATCACTTTCTCATCGGATCCAAGCCTAATAAATAGCCTTTGCACAGTTGTGCTGTGACAAATCATGGAATAACAAGTACTGTTTTATTGGGTTGGTACACATTTATTTGTGCCTTCTGTTTGGCCTGAATGTCCATAAGTCATAAAAGAGTTCAGTGGTTTTCATATACATTTTTATAGAAGCCTTTTGAATTCTAACAATTTCATTTTTGCAGATCTGATTTTGATTTCAAGACTGAAAAAGAAGAATACTCGAAGTTAATCATTTGTGGATGATAAAATTGGACCGGGTTCGATTGACAACAAAAAAAAAGGACCGAGTTTGGTTCGGATTAATGATGCATTTATTATAGGTTTGGTTCAGGACCTCACCAATTACAAACATAGTACTTTAGGCCCATGAAAATTGTAAGTAGGCCTAGACCTAATATAACTAAGGGTTAATTAAGAGAATACCACAAATTTAAAACTTATTTAAGAATACCACCGTAACATTTTTTAATAAGAAAATACTGTAGGACCCATGTCTTTTGAAGTAAAAAGACAGAATCACCTTTTTTGTTTTAGTGTTAGACAGAAAAAGTGAAAGATTTAGTGTGATTTTTTAAAATAGTACGTAATATTTATATTTTACATGTTATATTGAACTAAATAATGTTTAATTGTAAATTCAAACCGACAAATAATCTCGTTTTAATTGTAAAATCTAAATCATAATCATCTCATATGTGAACCCAAACCAACATATAATATGTGAACCTAAAACGACGTATAATTTCGTTCTAGTTATAAAATCTAAATCCTAACCATTTCATTTGTGAACCCAAACCGACATATAAATTTGTTCTAATTGTAAAATCTAAACTTTAACTATCTCATTTGTGAACCCAAACCGACATATAATTTCGTTGTAATTGTAAAATCTAAACCCTAACCATATCATTTGTGAACCCAAACTGACATATAATTTCATCCTAATTGTAAAATTTAAACTTTAACCATTTCATTTGTGAACCCAAATTGACATATAATTTCGTTCGAAAAACAAAAATGACATGATATTTAAACATATAACATGTAATAGATATAAGAGTAATTGTATATGAAGAGAAAAAACACTATGGACCCTATAGTAGTTTTCTGAATTACTTTTGATTTTTATGGTATATATAGCATAATCTCTATAACTAACACGGTAATTTGGCTCATTATAATTCTCGTTCATATATATTAGCAAGCTGTGATTTGTTATCTGAATAAATTTGGAAAAAAATAGAAATCATAACAAACTTTTAAAAGAAAAACAAAAAGTGAAAAATAAAAAACAACGTTGGTGGTTTCCAATATTTCCATTAATCCTATCCTAATTTCCCTATTATTTGCTTTTAAGAAAAAACGGCTAATCCCTAATTCTATATTCACCGTTAGATCTGAAATCTAATTGTGGCTGTAATAAATAGCTGACAAAGATACGATTTGTTGTTCTATAAAATTTTTCTCATTTGAGAGTGCACGCATAGCATTGGGCGCGTGGATGTAAATAGAAAGCTGGCAAAAAAATAGGATTTGGTTTTATTTGCTCACCGTTAGATCTGAAACCTAATTACATCTAATGGCTGTAAAAGATACGATTTGTTGACAAAGATACGATTTGTTGTTCTATAAAAATTTCCAGAAGATAATCTCATTTATTTCCTTTTTCTTCTTTAATGGTCTATCCACCGTTAGATCTAAAAGACAATTGCAACTAACGGCTGTAATAGAAAGCTAGGATTAGGTCCTTTTATTAATAACCGGTGGGGTTCTCATCGCTCTATATAATAAGCACAGAGGTCTCTTCTCCTCTTCTTCACTTTATTGCTGACACAAGCAGAGAGAGAGAGAGAACAAAAGAGAGAGAGAGAGAGAGAGAGAGAGAGAGAGAAGAGGGTTCGTTCTAATGTCGACGAGGAGCCTGAAGCAATATGAAGGCAAGAGAGCGTTGTTACGGCGACTAGGGTATTGAACAAATCAGAGGTATATTGTCTTCGCCTGCTTTTCTATCTATGAATTCGATTTTTTTTTTTTTTTTTTGATTGAGTTAGGGTTTTGATTCGAAACGAGTTTTATTTTTAAAAAGTTTGTATTTTTTTTATTGATTGGTTTACTTAACTAACAAAGATTCATTCTTTCATTGGCAATCTGATGATGGATGCTTGCTGATCTTTTTGACAGTCTCCCCGACTCATTCAACACGGTCTTCCTTGTCTTCGTCCCCGCCCTGCAGTCAACAGAGTGAGTTAAACATCCGCTTACAGTTTTTTTTTTTTTTTTTCATTAGAGTTACGATTTAGATCGGAATGAAACTGATCTATATATAAATATATATATTTTTTTTTTGCTTTCTTCACAGTTTGAGAGGTGATGATGCACACACAACAACGATGGAATGTAAAATTAATATCCTTTTTTTATCTTAATCTCCTATAAGTGAACTCAAATTCCTTTTCTTTACTGTTTTTTTTTTCTTAACCTGTTTGAAGTTAAATCCTTTATTCAGATGTGGAGGTTATTGAATATGATGCAGCTTGTGTGTGTGGTAAAAGTAATCTCAGAGCCGCCGTCGACAACACATTTATTATGCCCTGTGTAAGCATAATTCCCAATACTTGAATTTGCTTCTTCTTTCCTTATTCGTTTGATTATTTGACGTCTTGTTACATGTATGTTTCTTTCAGGCCCTATGGATCATCCCAAAACCAGTTGGAGATGTTACTTGTCCTCCTAAAGGTGAAACCTTTTTTTTTTCGTCTCCATTTGAGACTACTCCAATGAAAGTTTCAAACGTTGATATACTTAATAGGATATATTTAATTAACTAACCATAAACCATGTGTGTGTTTTTTTTATATAGGTTGGTATGATTCTTGAAGGTATGTGTGGAGCCTGGAAGGAGGTGAATGGCCAAATGGTAATCGTATCAGATCCTAAATGCTATTTAGCTTTATTCTCTAACTGTTTCAAATCCTAACTTGATTCTCTGTTAGAATTGCTGCAGCATGGCCATGTTTCTTTTTGTAATAGATTGGAGCTCAAAGTCCAACATGTTTTCCTTACAACGATGGAATGGAAAATAAATATCCTTTTTCTTGATCCCTGTAAGTGATCTCAATTTTTTTTTCTTAACTGTGTTTTTTTTTTTAATCTGTCTGAAGTTAATCTTTTCTTCAGATGTGGAGGTTATTGAAGAATATGATGCAGCTTCTGTGATAAAGTTTTATCGCAGAACCGTGGACAACACAGTTATGCCCTGAAAGTATAATTCCGGATACTTGCATCACATCTTCTTTCACTATTCGTTTGATTTTTCTAACGTACGTCTTGTTACATATGGTTTTACTTTCAGGCCCTGTGGATCATCCCAAAACCAGTTGGAGATGTTTCAAGTCCTCCTAAAGGTGAGTCCTTTTTGTCTCTAATCTCCATCTGAAACTAATGAAACATGTTCACTGTTCCAACGATTCATTGGCAGAAATCTCCCTGGCTATATGATTCTACTGATGGTCTTTGATAGTCTCGACTTATCCCCTGTAAGTAATTCCCAATACTTGAATTGCATCTTAATAGGATATTTTCGATTAACTAACCATGTGTTTTTTTCTTTTATAGGTTGGAATGTTTCTTGAAGGTATGTGTGGAGCCTAGATGGCTACCAACTATCGTGTTAGCTAAATCGTGCCATAAGGTACACGTATCAGATCCTGAATGCATGTACTGAATTATTTAGCTTTATTGTCTTACTGTATCAGATACCCTTACAGCGATCATTGTTTGAATTGCTGCAGCATGGCCAAGTTGTTTTTGTAACAGATTGGAACTCAAAGTCCAACAAAATAGTCTCTGCTTCCCATGACAGGAACTTGTAAGTTTCAAGCTTTGATATACATGAGGAAATTCTAAATGAACTGACCATATGTTTTTTTTTATATAGTTTGGTAAAATGAGTTTTGAATTTTTCTTGAAGGTTTGTGTGGAGCCTGGAAGGAGCTGAATGGCTATCAACTCTCGTGTTAGCTAAATGTTAGCTAAAGCGTGCCAAAAGGTAAATGTATCAGATCCTAAATGTGCTGTGTTATTTAGCTTTATTGTCCCACTATATCAGATCCTAACTTGATTCTCCCTTACAATGATCATTGTTTGACTTGCTGCAGCATGGCCAAGTTGTTTTTGTAACAGATTGGAGCTCAAAGTCCAACAAAATCATCTCTGCTTCCCATGACAGGAACTTGTAAGTTTTACCTTTACCTCGTTCCTCTTATCTTTCCAACAAAGAGTCTTTACTAAAGAAATAGTTTATTTATTGATTGAATAATAGGAATCCCCTGAGGGAAGGGCGATGTTGGAATTCCGGAATGATTTAAGGACAAAGAAAGACGTCTTCAAGCTATTGCTCGGAACCAGGTGAAATTTTAGAGATTATTATCTTTGCTTTGCTACTACGATTGGAAATTCATTTTATTGTACGTTTTTTACTGTTAAAATTCTCAGGTGATAATTGTATATAAGGAGACTGAATGTGGTAAGACAACTCAACTCCAGCAATACATTTTTGAATCAGAGATAAAGTCTGGTCGAGGAGCATTCTGCAAGATCATTTGTACACAACCTAGGAGGATATCTGTCGTGGCAGTTTCAGAAAGAGTGACAGCTGAGGAGAACCTCTTGGTGACGCAAGAACAACCACGATGACTGTTATTACCAAGTTCCGTAATCTTCTTACACTACTCAGTTTGATTTTTTAACGTCTTGTTACATTTAGTTTTACCATGTTTCTTTCAGGCACCCTGTGGATTATCCCAAAACCAGTTGGAGATGTCACATGTCCTCCAAAAGGTGAAAGTTTCTGTCTCCGATTTCCACACACAGAGTGAGTTAAAACCTGCTTCAAGTTTTTTTTAACATGTTTGAAGTTAATCCTTATTCAGATGTGGAGGTTATTGAATATGCAGCTTCTGGAAAGTTATCTTAGAACCGTGGACAACACACTTATCCCCTGTTAGTATAATCCTGATACTTGAATGTCATCTTCTTTCAATACTCGTTTGATTTTTAAACGTCTTGTTACATATGTTCTTACCATGTTTCTTTCAGGCCGTGTGGATCATATCCCTACCAAAAGGTAAAACTTACTGTCTATAATCTCCACACACAGAGTGAGTTAAAATCTGCTTCAAGTTGAACCTTTGTAATTTGACCAGTTGGCCTCCTGATTTGGTTGGGAAATTCATTCCAGTGCCGGCAGCTCCTATAAGCAACAGACTCTCAGTACTAAAATGCTGGGGCAAGAAGAAAAAGTCTTCTAAAGAAGGTACTGTAACTTACTCAGCTTGTCATTATTAACTGAACTAAAAATTCATAAGAAAAGGCCGGTTTGGTTTAAGCTTGTGTAGCACTTATATGAGATTTGGTAAGCTTATGTAGGAGTAGGGACTGAACTGAATTTGAATTTTGAAAGCCTGATAGAAGTATTAACAACTTTGCTTTTGTTCCAGGTTCACTCTGATATTGAGGGCGGTTTATCTCTCAGATACTCGTGAGTTTGTTTGCTACTCTTGGGACTAACAGAATAAAAGCGTTTGGTTTGGTATGGATTTATTGATAACGGCAACAAATACACTTATTCAATAGTGGATATAGCAGCGCTGTACGTTGCGATGAAAAGAGTCTCTGGCATGGACAACCAAAAAATTGTTGGATTTGAACGGCAAGTTATGAGAGGTAAGCTGTGGTATGTAACATTATTCTAGGTCCGTAGTAATGATATTGCCTTTTGTATGGATTTCCCTTTTGATTGTATTTTATTTCCATGAGTAGAACAAGACGAGGGACTTGAGAAGTTGGAGGAAACAGTCATGAGTGCCAAGCACATTGCTCTCGCTGTCAACGAGGAGCTCACTCTGCAGACAACTGGACAAGGCTAATTGTATGCATCCGCTGCGGTTCCTTGCTTTTCTAGGGTTTCTTTCTTCAGTCGGATTCGTTTTTATTTACTCATCGTTCTATTGTTTTTAATCCATATAGATTGATTATGTAGGATAATACTATTGATCGATTCGTTTGATTGAGGATGAGGCTACTAAGATCTCTCGCTGATGGTTTGATTGAGGAGGAGGGTACTAATATAAGATCTTCTAGGGTTTCATTCATCCCTTGTCACTCTGTTTTCTCTATTTGTTTTTAACGATTTTGTTTGTTTGTTTCTTTGTTGCAGGTCTTCTTTTGTAATTGCTCCTGAGCAGCAAGAAAGCTTTGTCATAATCTTGTCAAAGGATGGATCACAACAAGCAGCTATATGGAGTAGTGGGGTAAGTTTTGCAGCCATGAGAAATGTTTATTATTCTTATCTCTTTGTCTGTAGTTTAACTATTTACTGCATGATTTTGTGTGTTGCATCAGCCTCTCAAGGATTGTCATCTTTTCTCGGGACCCATTCATGGTTTCTGGTATGAAGATTTGTTATTTTTCCTGTGTTGCTTATGCTTTCCCTGCTCACTTTCCCATAAGGCCTCTTGTTTTTTCTTTGTTTTTCATCCCAGAGGTTTCTTTCCATGATCTCATCTCACTTTGATGGTTGCTGCAGTAGCACACTTGGGATAAAAACAAGCACAGAGGTTTGTCACAGGTAACTTTTCACTTGATATGAGTTTTTTTTTTTTTTTTTTGATAAATGACTCTTAGTGTTGTTCTGATGCTTTCTTTTTCTCCTCTGCAGCTGCTGTCCGTGACTACAAATTGTCTCTCCAAAATGATGAAGCACAGCTGTCAGGTGGTTTATCTATTCTCTCCTTTTCATTTTCTTTATTGATCCATATATACTACCACGTGTCTAATCGAAATTATTATTTCTCTTTAGGTTCCTGCGGATGGAGTGCTAATATATGGACACTAGCATGACTGGAGAGATCAAAAATCGTGTGTTTTTCTTTATCGTTTTCCTATCATAGTGATTTTTGTTTACTTTCTCTTCCCGCTTTGGTATAACTCCTAACAGTCAACTTCCCTTTTCTTGCTAGGTTAACAAAGACTCTAACAAGGACCCATTCCTAATGTCTGGCTATAAATTTGCAGATGGAAATGGTATGATGTGGGGAATCTATCGGTGATTGGTTGTTGTGTTCTGTCTGTTAGCATCTACTTGTAACTCTGCTTCTTCTTCTTCCTCTGTTTTTTGCTTTATTTACTAACACGTTTCTTCGTCTTCTGTCTTCTTCGCAGGTGTTTTTTTGGAAGCGTATTCTATATGATCCAGTTATGGCTTCAACTTTTAGGGTTTGCTTTCTAAATTGATTTTTAACTTCTAGGTTTTTTTCTTTAAATCGAATTCGTTTTACTTACTCGTAGTTCTATTATTGTTAATCCAGATTGATTCTGGAGGATAGAACTATTGATCGATTGGTGATTAAGGATGAGGCTACTAAGATCTCTCGCGGATGGTTTAATTGAGGAGGAGGCTACGAAGATCTTCTACGGTTAGATTCATCCTTGTCACTCTGTTTTATCTGTTTGTTTTTAACGGTTTTGTTTGTTTGTTTCTCCAATTAGCAATATCTCTGTCTCTCTTTGATGCAGGTATTCTTTTGGAATTATTCCTGAACAGCAAGCTTTGTCGTAATCTTGTCAAAGGATGGATCACAACAAGCAGCAATATGGAGTGGGGTAAGTTTTGCAGTCATGAGACGTGCTTATATATGTCTGGTTATTTTTTATCTCTTGTCTCTAGCTAACTTTTGGTATGCACGTTTTTTTTTGGTTGCATCAGCGTCAAGGGTTGTCGTATTTGCTCTGGACTAGCAGAGAAAGGCATCAGTGGAGATGATGATGACTTGTTAAAGCTCATGATCATTTATGGTTTCTGGTACTAAGATATCTCGGTGATGGTTTGATTGTGGAGTATTCTTTTTGTTTGTCTTCCTAATCTGCCATATCTACTCTCTCCTTTTAAATATAGTGAAACAAATGTTGATATGGCCTTTTTGTTTTCCTCTCAGGAGTTGAAAAACCAACAAGCATCACTATGGAGGGACGGGTAAGTTTGCACTCATGAAACGTTCTTTATCTCTGGTTTAACCTTGGTATGCATGTTTTTTTCGTGTTGCATCAGCCTCAAGGATTTGCTCAAGACTACCAGAGAAAGGCATCAGTGGAGATGGTGATGACTTGCTAAGCCGCAAGACCATTTTTATGGTTTCTGGTATGAAGATGCACCTTTGTTAAATGTCCTGTTTTGCATAAGTTTTCCCTGCTCACTCTCTCATATGACGTGTTGGTTTTCTTCTTTTCATCGCAGGGGTTTCTTTCGGATGCTTGCCATGCATGATCTCACTTTGTTGATGGTTGCTGCAGTAGCACAGAAAAAATAGAGGTTTGTGATTGTTGTCACAGACTCACAGGTAATTTTTCACTTAATATATGATATTTTTAATATTGTGTTGTTCTGATGCTTTCTTTTCCTCTGCAGCTTCTGTCAGTGACTACAAACCTCTTCACGTTGAAGAGTAAGACCTAGATTCGTCTCTCGCTTCTTGTGTGTTGTTGTTTTTTCATTTGTGAACGCTTGGTTTGTAATGGTCTTCTTTAATTTTTGTTTTGTTTCAGGTGGTGAGATATTTTGGAATTACTTCTGAACAGCAAGGATTACAACAAGCAGCGATATGGAAGGGGTAGGTTTTGCAGTCATGAGACATGCTTATATTTATCTGGCTATTTCTTATCTCTTGTCTCTAGCTAACTTTTGGTATGCATGTTTTTTATTGTTGCATCAGCCTCAAGGATTGTCATATTTTCTCAGGACTAGCAGATAAAGGCATCAGTGGAGATGATGATGATGCCTTGCTAAAAGCTCATGACCATTTATGGTTTCTGGTATGAAGATTTGTTATTTTTCCTGTGTTGCTTATGTTTTCCCTGCTCACTTTCTCATAAGGCCTGTTATTTTTTCTTTGTTTTTCATCACAGAGGCTTCTTGCCATGATCTCACCTCACTTTGATGGCTGCTCATGTTCGTGGGAAGGTTCACTCTTAATCTTGTCTTGTATGATGTTGCGAGCAGTGCAGACACAGACTGCATTGTGACAGAGGATCGTGAAGTTGCAGAGCTATTCCTTCGCCAAGTGGACAGGTATATTATCGAATTATGAACTTGCTTAATATTTTTACTTCGATTTTTCTTGGTAATTGATGGTAAGATGTGTGTCCGTGAACAGCTTAGCTGTATTCCAAAACGCAAGCACAAGAATCTCAGATGGTTTTCGATTTAGATTTGGTGCTGAGGTAAGTTAGAAACATACATATGAAAACAAAACAAAACTGAAGAATGTTACGACTCTTGAGCAATGAGCCCTACATATTTGTACTATGATGTTTCGTTTATTCCAGGTTAATATATTCAGAGATGCTGGAGTCTTATGGTGGAATATATTGATTAAATCCGGCGTCACGACTTTGAGGTTACAGTGGTGGGCGGGGTTTCTGATACCAACATTTTCACTTTTCAACTTGGCCCCATTCATTTATATATCAAAATCGTAACTGTTAATCACCGTTTAACCCAAGATCATTGTGGGTGTATCCCAAGATCTCTCTCACTCATCTTTTTAGTGTAAAAACATAAACGTTGCAAGCTTTTAACAGAAAAAGGGTAAAAAACTTTGCAACTTGCAAGTATTGGCACATGCTTGCTAACAAATTATTATCATTATTTGGAATTAGTGACTTTCACAAAAATGTTTGTATAAACTAAAAACCCACATAATCCACAAACTACATGCAGTGAGTATGGTCGTTGAAGATCAGAGATTTCTTCTTTTGTTCATGCACTTGAAGCAATGCCAATGATTATTCTTTGTGTAATCATCTTTAATGTTATTTGTATGTTGTTAAACTGTTATGAATAGTCGACGAGAATGGTATAAACATTCCAGTGTCTTACCTTTAAAAAAATGTGTTTACCTCAATATTTAAGTGGAAACATATGCAATATCATATATTAAAACTTACGCATTTTCACATGTTGAAAAAAAAAAACAATTTTATAAAAAAAAATTTCGCAGGATATCAACGTAAAGTCGCAAACGAGAAGAATAGGTCCGGCTAGAACCAAATTATTGACACGTTGACTGGAATAGCCACCAGAGACCCAGACGGTCCAGACTCCAGAATTTCCAGACCTATCAACTAACTAACTTACTTGGATGCTACGTGAGCTTTAGGCTATTTCTAAAATTTGAGGCCCAAACTAATACTAATGGGCCTCTATGAGTTAAGCAGTCCTCACTCGCATAGTCACGTGTTTCCATGATGATTAAATTCTTCTTCTTTCTGTTCTGTTTCAAGATCCGCGTATAGTCTCGAGCGATCTCAAATAATTATATGTAGTAAAGATTTTTTTTTTTTTTTTTTTTAAAA